>NC_056740.1:124097300-124352300 GCF_019279795.1 Protopterus annectens
TTCCTCATTTGCATAGGATTGCCTACTAATGCTTGGTTACATCTCTCAAAATGAGATTCCCCACTTAGCAACCACTACTCAGTAGCCATGTTGTCTTCAGCCTGCCATTCACCTGCATGGCAGAAGAATATTTTTCACAAAATGCCTATTTTTGGCTTTTTTTTTCTGGTTTTTATGCGCTACGCTTAAACATCAGAGATAGGGGAAAAACAATTATTTTTATTATTTTGCAACAGATAAAAATGCCAATGGCCTTATATTTGGCCATTGGCATACTTCCTCAACTGGATGCATCCTTTATTTGGGGCTGTCATAGCTCCGTTCTGCTAGTTGCAGAATGGTACTCCGTTATCAATGGAGTACATTTCTGCAAATAACTCTACTCTTACTCGAACAGGTTAGTGTTTCCTGGATCACAAATTTACCTCATTTGCATAGCTTTCAGCAGCAAATGAGGTAATTTTGTGTAACATAACACTGTCCGTGCAAGAGTAGTTGTAGGAGCTCTCATGCACGCCCCTGCCGGCTGTTCCTGGATCGCTCGGCAGACATATTGGCTGTCTGGAGTCTTACTCTACTCTTAGACTCCGTGCAAGCCTTCGTGAATCTGGCCCAGGGACTAAACCTCAATGCCAAGGAATGCATTATAGTGCTTTTGGGATAACCGCCACCCAGGCTAATTATTCCATTGATAAGATACCCTTATGAGCTGACCCCAGTAGTCAGGGATCTTTGAACATACTATGTAGACAGTAATCTGACTTTTGGCCAACATGTGGCCAAGGTAGTAAGAAAATCATTCTATGTCATCCAACTTATAAGTAAGTGCATGGCATCCAGGTCTTAGGAAGTCAAAGTGCCACCTTATCTGGCATTTATCAGACCCATCATTGAGTATGACGCCCTCTTCAGTATACACCTTACCAGACATATGCAACAGCTGGGACTCGCATAAAGGTTCCTTACCAGGAGAATTCAGGATATAAACACATTATCCTATACAGATCACCTTAAAGCCCTATCTCTATGTTCAATCTCCTATAGATTACTGATAGGCGATATGTGCCTCGAATACAAGGCATCCTTGGATCCAGCTCTGATGGACCTTTTGCACATCCACAAACTGAAAATCATCAGAACCACTAGAGTCAAGGATTTAAATTTTGCCTGTGACATAATTAAGACATGTTGGTGAGACAGATATTTGTCTCAGAGAATCCCTGTGCTCTGGAACAGCCCCTCATCCATTTAAAACAGAGTCCATCCCTAACCCTATTTAAGAGTAATCTTAACCAAAGGATGGGGAATCAGAAATTTACCAAGTGGCCGGCATGTCTCTGATAGACAGAGGCAGACAGTAATGCCCAAAGTAACATGCCCTCTCCCCCATAACCACTAGAAACATCCTAACTTGCATACCCCCTCCTAATAAACACCCATGACATATAGAGATAAAATTGGGTTAGACTTATAGACTTATAAAGGCATCAGTCAGTGTTAGGCTAGTGTATAACTATGAACTATGAACCTAAGTAGATTATGGATGCTGCTTTAACTTGCTTCCATCTGCACATGTATTATTATCTTCCCTCTAGTCTGCCCCAGAAGGCATGTATTTCCACCTGTGTGGCTAAAGCAAGTGCTGAAGAATGCAGATTGTATTTGGTACCGTAAGATACAGGAAGTTGTTATGGATTTTGGAAAAATAAACAGTGATCTCCTTTGTGCTTTTTTATATCTTATTACTTCAAGTGTACAATGTCTTCCTTATACAATTCCACAGTATTATAAGCAAGTAAGACATATGCCCACAGTTCACCAGTAAATGCCTCTGTGCCATGCTAAGTCAACACAGGAGTGCAGCATACGTCAGTGGTACCCATTTACTTATTATAAACCTTAGTGACTCCCGTGTTTATCCCTGAATGTGTATCACTGTAAATGTATGTAAATACGGCTTTTGCATGTGGCAGCTCATATTTCATTCTCTAGACAGCATAATGACCAATTAGTGAGAGGTACCTTCAGATGCTAAAATGATTAAATTATTACCAGAAGCTAAAAGTCACTTAAACATGTATAGAGTCAAGGAATCAAGTACGGTTGTGTAAAAGGTAGCTGTACATGAAAGTAAAAGAAGGAAAGGGAAATATTTATTGCTGTGTTGCTTTCAGCATGTTGCAGGATGTCAGCGGGGAATACTTAGCACTGTGATCCAAAAGCACACAAACATGAAGGGAATGATCAACCTTTTGCCTCACTAATGGATGGATTTATATTTCATGCCTGTATACTGTTACTACATATGCAGTCATTGACAGAAAAACTATTTACAGTATGCCTCTCCTATTTAATGGCCTGTGAAAGTATGCCAATTCATAGTGTGAAAAAATAATACTGTGATGACTTAAAGGTTTCAGGTTACTACAACTTCTTTCCACATTTTAGTTTGGATGTTGGTTTCAATTTCTTTTAAAATATTTTTGGAGTATCTCAGAGCTCATAATAGCTATTGCACGTCAAAGGGACAGACATAAAGTTGAAGGTGTTAAGATGCTTCAGGTGCCCAGCCAGTAATGACAGCATCTAAATTTGAGCATTAAAGGACAAGCTTTTTTTGTTTAACCTCCCCACCTCCATAAATAGCAATTAAATTCAGTAAAGCAAGTGATGCCTCAAGTTAGCAAACATTTCTACTTCACTGGCAACACAGTCTTCCAGGTACTAATTATGCTAACCTTCTGTAGAATTACTGTTACTTACTTTCATAATGTTGCAAAAATGTAAACTAATCCAGTGCTTTTCAATAATGCTTGTTAAACTATACTAAAATGCATCTCTAATATAGTTTGATACTGCAATACTGCTTATAGGACTGCAAATGCTGTTTAATGCACATGTGCATGCAGAAAGCCTACTACTCTATTTTGAAATGTATGACCTCTAACCACAAACATTTGTATCCTCATGAATCCTACCACACTGAGTATATATATATATATATATATATATATATATATATATATATATATATATATATATATATATATATATATACACACACACACACACACACACACACACACACACACACACACACACACACACACACACACACACACACACATATATATATATATATCTACAGACAGACCAGGCACCTGTGCTGATTTTCAAAAACTAAGGTAATTGTTTTTGCAAGGGAGCATGTCTGAGTGCACACTTTCATAGGGAGTGCATTGTTCCACTTTATATATATTTTCACACTAAGGTTGCTTATATTCTCACACTAAGGTTGCTCAATCTCACAGAACAAGTGTCATTATTAAAGCAAGCAAATAACTATCATTCAATCTCCAGTATCTCACAGCCTACAATAAGAATGAAGAGAAGGCCTATGAGCCTTTGCACATCCATCCATCCATCCATCCATCCATCCATCCATACATACATCCATACATACATCCATACATCTATTCATCCATTTATCCATCAATGTTGAAAAGTGTTTGTCCTGTTTTGGGTTGCAGTTGTAGACTGGAGTTTCTTATCCTCAACAGCAGTCTATCTCTTCCTGTGGGATCACCAGGCATTACGAAGCATTTCCTGGAGTTCTACCCTGAGATATAATTTTAATAATCCATACCTGGTACACCTTCTGTGGGAGTTGCCAAAAGGGCACCCTCAAAAAGGAGTCCAAGCCATCTCAACTAACACTTGCCAAATGTGAAGAGCAATGTTTGTATTTCCAACACTCATGGATTGCCAAGCTTCTCACTCTGTCACATACAGCATCACTTCTATGCTGTGAAGAAACCCAGTTTGTGTCACTGTGACCACCTTATTTTGCTTACTACATAAACTCATGCCCAGGATGGGAACATAAACTGATTGGACTGATTCACAATCAGAGTCCAATACAACATCTAGAGTTCTTCCACAGCTTCACCCATTCCCTGGTCAGTCTCCCAGTCTCCTCAAACTTCACTACAAAATAATTAAACTATTTATCTTGGGGTAGCTATTTCTGCCTCTGAAGCACTACCACTACTGCACACTTCCCTGGTCAAATTTCCAGATCTCCAGGACCCAGAGATACTTCACCTCTTTCACCTGAGGTAGCTGATCATACAAGTTATGAACTTATTGGCATCCTGTCTAACATAAACATCACTGACCTTTCAGCATTCTTTATTCAGTTTGTGGTGTGAAGGCTACCAGCCTAGCCAGTAAGAATTTTATAGATAATTCTGTCATCTGTATATATTAATCTAAACCACTGGTTGTTGTCTTAAATGGTAAAAATAGTGTTACATGTGCAACTGGAAAAAAATGCAACAACAGTGCACTCTGCTGACCAAATAAAGCATGTTGTGACCCTTTGATGTAAACACGGCTCTGGACAGTCTAGATGAAGGAATTCTTGTTATTGTTTTAAGGCCATAGTTAATGGTAGAATTTGCATGCATAAATGTCCTTAATGGCTTTGCTTCCTGACCTGGTGTGAGCTTACTAAAGAATGTAGCCTGTTAGCCTGGGAACCCCAGGAAAGAATTATGTAATGTGAATCAGGACTGTAATATCAATTTAAACAGAGAGAATCAGAGAGCATTACGCATTTTTGTCTTGACCATCCAACTCAGCACTGTCTTGCTCTATATGTAAGTTTATCTTAGACTTGTGTTTTCTCTTAGAAATAGCTAGAAACTAGAAAGATTAGACTAAGTGTTTTTCTGTGATGTCAGAACTGTACTACTGAATTATTTTAAGTATTTCTCTGTGATCTCAGAACTCTTAACTAGCACCGTGTAGTAAAAAGTATTGTCTTGTGTTTGGACTATTTGTTATTAAATATTTTTAAACCCTTTTAACTGTGACTGTTTTTGTAGAGATAATTTAAGCTCTTTAGAGTACCTGCATGCATCTGGTAAAATTGTACAAAGCCACTCCAATAGCTTTAGCTGTGGGCTATACTACCAATTGGATAATAATATTGCACAGTAAAAATTGGGCACCCTTTTAAGGGCCTTTGAGTAGATGATAAATATTAGTGGGTGGTGGCAGCTGATACTACCGTATAGTCTGGGAAAAGGGGGCACAGCTGGAGAACCTGTGCCAGCCTTCCCCAGGAGTGTCCGTGTGGCTATATAAACTCTTCTCAGTGTGTGTGTGTGTGTGTGTGTGTGTGTGTGTGTGTGTGTGTGTGTGTGTGTGTGTGTGTGTGTGTGTGTGTGTGTGTGAGAGAGAGAGCTACGTAGGCAGGGACACGAAGCACTGGCTGGACAGAGAGGGTGCTAGAGGTTTTAGCTTGCCCACTAGGCTGAGAACTGAACCCTATAGCTATGTCATTGGGGAGTCTTATTGGGGACCTGGAGAGCAAAGGAGCAACCAGCCCCAGACTGACTGTGATCTCTGTATGCTCTTAAGGGAAATTGCACTTTACTGTGTGTATTTGTTATCCTTTCCTCCTATATGAGATACCCCTCACTGGTGTTAGTGGTGAGGATTGAGGCTTCTTGATTGCTCGGCCAGGGCACGGGCATCACATATTAATTCTTTGGCAGTGGTGGGATATCCACACCACATATTAATTGGTTGGCAAATACTAATTGGCTTGTAGTGGTGTGCATACAGTGAATTCCTATAGCTTGTGTACAGTGAGCTCTGAAGGTGTTTTGTACTCTCAATCAGCCACGCAGTGAATACTCAGAGAGTTCAGATCACAATTGTTTTATTTCTTTTGTTAGCTTAGTTAGTCAGGGTGAGCAGACAGCATGTCAGCAGAGGAGTATGGAAAGCTGACAAGGAGCCAGCTGGTGGAGATGTGCCAGGCTAGGGGACTGGTGCATGCAAACCAGACTAAGGCAGACCTGATTGCAGCCTTGCTGACAGCTGTATCAGAAAACAGCAACCAAGAGGACAATCAGACTGACAGTAGAGATATAACTTCCTCAGAGAATGGACAGCTCAACCTTTCTGCAGAGGACTTAAAAATCCATCTGGACCTAAAGAAACGAGTTGGAGGTCAGGCATTTGGAGATAGAAGCCGAGAAAAAGGTGCAGCAGTGGAGGCATGAGAGGGAAATGCTGACTCTTCACCAGAGTCATGGAGGTAATGGGGAAGGGAGTAACTAGACCCAGAAGCACTAAAGGTCAGTACATTTCTTCCACAATTTAAAGAGGGGGATAATTTTGATAGTTGCATTCATATGTTTGAGAGGGTATGCAAACAGTATAGTGTTGACCAAATGCTCTGGGTACGGTTCCTGAAACCCCTTACTCCATGGCAAAATTGTAACTGTTTTGTCAAGAATGTCTGATGTTGCATGTTTTGATTATACTGCTGTTAAAAATCACTTGTTAGATTTGTTTAAACTAACACCTGAAACATATAGGAAAACGTTTTGTGAGCATAGATGCAAAGCAGATGAAAGTGTGTGTGAATATGTTGCTGAACTGAACACTTATTTCCATAGGTGGGTGAGTGGATGTCAGGTCACCACTTTTAAAGGGCTGTCAGACCTTTTGGTGAGGGAACAAGCCCTTAGCACTTTACCTGAGGACATGAGGATCTGGTTAGCTGATAGATAATGTGCTACTTCAGATGAGTTGGGGAAGAAGGGAGACCTATACCTGGCAAACAGGGCAGCCCTGCACAGGAAAGGGACCCCTGTACTGCGCATGGGTCTAAAGGAACCCATGGTGGGCAGCACAGACTCTCCCAACAGAATCTGCCAGTTGCAGGGGAAGCCACTAGTCCAGGTACAAATCCAGGAGCTAGGGCTAAATGTTTTGATTGCAACCAGTGGGGCCATGTGGCATACAGGTATCCACGGAGGCAAGGTGGGGAACAAAAGGTGAGAGAGCCAGTAAGTGGGAAAGACAGAATGCCAATAGTAGGTTGTCTGGAGACAACAGGGGTACCGAACTACCATCCTGCAGTTGTCCTGATAGGGAAGGATTTGGATGAGGCAGTACCATGTGCTTATTTAGTTACACGCAGTCAGGCTAGGAGACAAGCATGTAGGTCTGGTAGCCTGGGGGAGACCCAGACAGACTGAATACTTGCAGCCAGGACTGGTGAGGTGGTTACTTCAGGGAGGGAGTTATCCTGTAGCAGTGAAACTGAAGGTGAGCCACAGCTGCTTGGGGATACTGATGGTCCCTTGGACAGAGTGAATGCAAAGGTAGAGGTGAGTAGTAGTACCCATGCTGACAGTGAGGCACCACTGTCAGAGGATGCCAGACATCTTGTGGAAGGGGAGCTGGGAAGGGTTACAAGGAGAGAGTTGAGACAGGCACAACTCTCAGACCCTACATTGCAAGGCCTGAGGCAGGTAGCTAGGGAGGCAACTGATTCTCAAGGGAAGAGGGAATCTGTATACTGGGAGAAAGGATTACTGTATAGAGAGTGGACCTCTGGGGAGGGCTACAAGGTGAGAGAGTACAACCTTGAGCCTACAGTCTGGCACTTCTAGCCAAAGACCATGATATTCCCTTTGCAGGTCATATGGGCATAAAACATACAAAGTAGAGTATTATGCAGAACTTCTATTGGCCTGGAATTTCCAGAGATGTAACAGGGTATGGCAGGACCTGTGAATAGTACCAAAAGGTAGGCAAGGCAGAAGACAAGGTGAGAGCTCCTTTGATGCCTTTGCCTGTGATTAAGGAGCCATTTCAGAGGGTAGCTATGGATATTGTGGGTCCTCTGAGTACCCCAAGTTCCATGGGGAAAAAGTATATCCTAGTGGTAGTGGATTATGCTACACGATACCCTGAGGCAGTGGCTTTGTCCTCCATTGAGGCAGAGAAGGTGGCAAATGCTTTACTAGAGGTTTTCAGCAGTGTAGGTTTTGCAAAAGAAATACTGACTGACACAGGTGCCAATTTCATGTCAGACCTGCTGGCTTGTCTGTGGATGTCCTGTGGGGTGAAGCACATGAAGACCACCCCCTACCATCCCCAGACTAATGGTCTTGTTGAAAGGTTAAACTCTACAATCAAGTCCATGCTACAGGCATTTGCAGATCAGTTTAAGAAGGAGTGGGACACATATTTTCCCCATCTGTTGTATGCTTACAGAGAAGTTCCCCAGAAATCCACAAGTTTTTCACCCATTGAGTCGCTGTGTGGGCATAGGGTGAGGGGACCTCTAGACTTAATTTGAGATGAGTGGGAAGGTGAGTGCAAGTCTCATAATGAGTCTGTTGTGGCATACATCCTAAACCTCAGGACAAGGCTCAGGAAACTCATGGACTTGGCCCAGGAGAATGTGGCAGAAACCCAACAACAGGAAAGGGTGTGGTATGACAGGAATGCTCGAGCTAGAGAGTATGCTGTGGGTCAGCAGGTAATGGTTCTCTTTCCTGTCAGACATAACAAGCTGCAAGCAGCTTGGTAGGGACCCTACAAGGTGGCAAGAAAGGTAAGTGATGTTAATTACATGGTGGAACTGCTAGGCAGAATGCAGGGTCACAAATTGTACCATGTTAACATGATGAAACCTTATCATGATAGGGAGGCCCTTGTGCTGAGCATTTGCAGTGGATTGCAGGAGGAGTCTGAGGGAGATCTGGGGAATGATCTCCTCAGTGAGGCTCGGGCTGACACCTCAGTGGAAGGGGTAGCAATGTCCCAGCATCTATCTCCTACCCACATCCAAAAGTGTTTCAGGAATTTGGAGACATATTCACTGGGAAACGAGGGTGCACCCACCTGGGACAGCACCAGGTGGATACAGGATCCCAAAGGCCTATTAGACAGGCCCCTTATAGAGTGCCTAAGAGAGTCAAACAGATGCTGAAGGAGGAGGTACAGGAGATGTTGCAACTAGGGGTGATTCAAGAGTCCAACAGTCCCTGGGAATCATCCCTAGTGGTGCTGGTACCAAAGAGGGATGGCAGCATCAGGTTCTGTGTGGACTACAGGAAATTAATGGTCACAGAGTCAGATGCTTACTCCATGTCTAGGACAGATGAGGCCCTAGAACAGCTGGGTGGGGCTAAGTAGCTTACAACCATTGATCTTACCAAGAGTTACTGGCAGGTGCCCTTGACTCCCAGTGCTAGAGAAAAGTCAGCCTTTGTGACTCCTTTTGGTTTGTATGAGTTCACAAAGATGTCCTTTGGGATGAAGAATGCTCCAGCAACTTTCCAGAGGTTGGTAGATCATATCCTAGCAGGAGCTGAGAGTTTGCCCTTGCTTACCTAGATGATATTGCCATCTACAGCCATTCCTGGCCAGAATACCTTCAGCATGTCCGGGAGATGCTGGGCAGACTACAGAGGGAAGGGTTTAACATTAAGCCGATCAAATGTCAGGTGGTTATGGCAGAGGTATCCTACCTAGGATATAGAGTGGGGAGTGGTAAGATAAGGCCAGAACCTGCCAAAGTGGAAGCCATTCAGGCATGGCCTGCACCTGTTACTAAAAAGCAGGTGAGGGCATTTTTAGGGACAACAGGGTACTACAGAAAGTTTGTCCCCAGTTATAGTACCATAGCTGCTCCCCTCATAGAACTGACAAGGAAGAACAGGCCAGATAAGGTAGTGTGGACCCCAACATGTGAGCAGGCATTCCAGAAGCTTCAGAAACTTAAAGAAGCTTTGGGAGGACCCCCTGTGTTAGCCAGTCCAGATTACAGCAAATAATTTATTGTGCAGGTGGATGCTTTGAACCATGGGGTGGGGGCTGTACTTAGCCAGATTTCTTCAGGGGGAGAAGAGCACCCAGTGGTTTATCTCAGTCATAGGCTCCAGCCCAGGGAGGAATGCTATGCAGCTGTAGAAAAGGAATGTCTAGTCATAGTGTGGGCACTGCAGAAACATCAGCCTTATCTGTATGGAAGAAAATTCACTGTTATGAGAGATCACAGTCCCCTAACATGGTTAAACAGAGCCAGCCAGCAAACTGCCAAGTTGCTAAGATGGAGCCTAGGGTTGCAAGCATATGATATGTCAGTGCAGCACCGCAGTAGGATTAGCAATGCCAATGCAGATGGGCTCTCAAGACAGGGAACTGGGTAAGGTATACTCAGCTAGACCTAACCCTCTCAAGCAGCGTTTCTCAAGGGTCACTTGAAAAACTAGCTTGAGTTCTCTGGGGGGGGGGGGTGTGAAGGCTGCCAGCTTAGCCAGATAAAATTTTATAGATAATTCTGTCATCTGTAAATATTAATGTAAACCACAGGCTTGTTGTCTTAAATGGTAAAATAGTGTTACATGTGGAACTGGAAAAAATGGAACAACAGTGCACTCTGCTGACCAAATAAAGCATGTTGTGACCCTTTGATGTAAACACAGCTCTGGATGGTCTAGATGAAGGAATTCTTGCTATTGTTTTAAGGCCATAGTTAATGGCCAGAATTTGCATGCATAAATGTCCTTAATGCCTTTGCTTCCTGACCTGGTGTGAGCTTACTAAAGAATGTAGCCTGTTAGCCTGGGAACCCCAGGAAAGTGTGAAGAATGATGTAATGTGAATCAGGACTGTAATATCAATTTAAACAGAGAGAATCAGAGAGCATTAAACATTTTTGTTTTGACCATTCAAATCAGCACTGTCTTGCTCTATATGTAAGTTTATCTTAGACTTGTGTTTTCTCTTTGAAATAGCTAGAAACTAGAAAGGTTAGAATAAGGGTTTTTCTGTGATGTCAGAACTGTACTACTGAATTATTTTAAGTATTTCTCTGTGATCTCAGAACTCTTGACTGTGTAGTAAAAAGTATTGTCTTGTATTTTGACTATTTGTTATTAAATATTTTTAAACCCTTTCAACTGTGGCTGTTTTTGTAGAGATAATTTAAGCTCTTTAGAGTACCTGCATGCCTTTGGTAAAATTGTACAAAGCGACTCTAATAGCTTTAGCTGCGGGCTATACTACCAATTGGATAATAATATTGCACAGTAATAATTGGACACCCTTTTAAGGGCCTTTGAGTAGCTGATAAATATTAGTGGATGGTGGCAGCTGATATTACTGTATAGTCTGGGAAAAGGGGGCACAGCTGGAGAACCTGTGCCAGCCTTCCCCAGTAGTGTCTGTGTGGTTATATAAACTCTTCTCAAAATGTGTGTGTGTGTGTGTGTGTGTGTGTGTGTGTGTGTGTGTGTGTGTGTGTGTGTGTGTGTGTGTGTGTGTGTGTGTGTGTGTGTGAGCTACTTGGGCAGGGACACAAAGCACTAGTTGGACAGAGAGGGTGCTGGAGGTTTTAGCTTGCCCACTAGGCTGTGATCTGGACCCTATAGCTGTGCCAGTGGGGAGTCTTTTGGGGGACATGGAGAGCAAGAAAGAGACCAGCCCCAGACTGACTGTGATATCTGTGTGCTCTTAAGGGAAACTATACTTCACTGTGTGTATTTGTTATCCTTTCCTCCTATATGAGACGCCCCTCACTGGTGTTAGTGGTGAGGATTGAGGCTCCTCCATTGCTGGGCCAGGACACGGGCGTCACATGTGGATCTTCACATTTTAAATCTGAAGACTTCTAATCAGCACATAATTCATTAAATGTTATGTCAGAAAATAGGTAGGACTCTCAGCAGGATGCACTTATGAGCAGGCATACTGAATTTAAAAAAATCCATTAAAAGAAACTCAAAACACTTATTGTCTGGAATACACCTTACTACACAACTGTAGATATGGGTCTGTTGAATAACAGAGCAGTCATTCAGTAACTCCTCAAAAATGAAACAAAATCAATATTTTGTTGCAATGCTGTCCTAGACAAAACTCAGAATGAGATTGATACAGAAAACCACATTAATCTGAATGATTTAGCACACTGTAAGTTTAAATGGGAATTTTTTGTGTTAATATCTCTGAATTATTTGACACTTTCACGTAGGAGGTTTCCAAGGCATTCATGCATATGCACTAAGACAAAAGTTCATGCACGTAGCTAGTCATGTATGTGCACTGTGCATCTGTACAGTATTATTTTGCATGCCATGTGATTCATGAATATGTGCCAGTGCATGCATGTTAGCCATCGATTAGAATGACTGAGTGCCCATGGCTACTTTTCAGATTGTAAAATGCAATTCTCCAAACTGCTATGAGAAGGAAAGCAATATATTCTTCTTTCTTCTCTATAAGTGCTATCAGTCCTTTTCAAAAAAAAAGTTGATGCCTAGTATGACCTGGTCTAGATGTTGCCCAGATAACTAGCATCAGGTGTATCAGAGGCCAGCACAGGCATTGGCGTGATGACCTGAAACTGTACCATCTTGACATGCTCCCTCAGTGGGAGGATCAGAGATTCAAAAAGAGCAACCAAAGATGTGCTGCAAATATTTTGCATATGTAATCTTTTTCCTAACAGCTTCAGAGGAGGGAATACTAAGCATGGTTTGGTGCTACAGGAAGCAGGCAGCACTGTGAAGATGGGAGGGTGAGTATGTTTTGACTATGTCTTGCAATGTACACTTTTTTTTTGTGTGACTGCGTTCCTCATTTACCAGAATCTTGTCATCGTGTCTCCACTGCATAGACTCCAATGGGGACCTAACAAGCAACTGCTTCCGCATCTGTGTCTGTGTGAGGAGGGGTGTGATGCTGTCTGTCAGTTGAGGGGTGCAGGCCCATCTCCAAAAGGCAGTCATGCCTTATCCACTGCCTTTCTACAGCATCAGTTGCACCATCCATTTCAAGTGATTCTATAGACTAAGGAGATTCATGGCAGTAGGACTGTTTAAGAATTAATAAGGGCTACAGGCAGTGGACAATAGGCCAGGTTAGAACTTACTACCGACAGTAGCCCTTTCTGAATCCCACAGTGTGTCTTCCTGCAAATACATATAATTAATTGGCTCATGTCAAAATCAGTTTGCTGATCATCTGCAGATACTTAGAATGTAGGAAAGCTTTTTTTTTAAAATTTCACATAACACTTCCATCCAGTGGCAATTGGGCATTGCATAAGCTGTAAAGCAATATTTCATATAAATCAGGTCAGTTCATAATATCTAGAACAATAAACTGAAACAGCAGGACAATTCCTGAGATTCAGAAAGGACTACTGGTACAGGTAAGCCATAATGTAAATGACCAACCACTTGCAACTCCCTTTCTGATTCAGAGACAGGCCCACTGCAGATACTCTACACTGTTGGTCAAATCAATGTGACTGGTGGGCATCTCCACAGCCATCCTAAATGTTAATGAGGCGAAATGGGGCAGCAGCTAATAGGTTCATAGTTTCATAAGTGGTTATTGGGCTATAAGTCCAATAGTCATTTTATGCCTAGACAAGCTTACTCCATATTTACTAAAATACTGATGAAATGTGTCAATATCCCAAGGAATTTTATAGGTGTGATATAGACGTCTACACATCAAACATTCAAAGACTACCCCCGTCTATTAGGGACATGCCAAACCAGGGGTAAATTTGCAATTTCCCATCTACTGGTCTAAGTTACATTTGAATTGGGTTAGGAATGAGCTTTACTTCATGTCATTGAAAAGCTTGCTCCAGAGACACATACCTGTCCCTCCAACATGTCCTGTTTACATAATAGATGAGGTTTAGGTCACTAGAATGGATATTACTGATTTTTTTTGTTTTGTTTTGTTTTGTTTTGCAGATGAGCAACAACTCCAGCAGTGTGGGATCAATGGATGTCATGTAGGCTAAGCATAGATCTCTATGAAGCAGTTTAGGTTTTTTTTTATAACAGCAAATCCAGTCATGTCAGGGGTGCTTTGAGTCACTGACAACATGCCAAAAGCTTTGTGTAATGTCAGTGGGACTAGTAATTTACACAATTGCATTTCACTAAGGAACCTTGGCATGTCTGTCTGTAATAATTACTGTGCCTTCATTGTAAAGACCCTTTTGTAAGTAAAACAATGTATCCTGCATTTGTTGTAAGCTGATCTTGTCCTTTCTTCCTCTACCCATTACCACAAACACCACCAGACAAGGTGGGCTGTATTACAGCAATCACATTTTTATGAGAAAGCTTGTAAAATTACTGGTGTGACTGGAAATATTGTATGTTTTCTTTCTGTCTCTCTCTCTCTCTGCCCTGGATGCTGCTTGCTTAGCCTTATATATCAATTTAAGATCTTTGTTCAGATTTTTTATAGTATTTCCATTAAAGTGAAAATATAGCTAATGGATGATGCTTGCAATAAGAAATGAATAGCAAACTCACATATTGTAAGTGCACAAAACTGTATATTCAAAAAAATCCACTGACTGACTTAAAATTCTTAATTGTTCATATAATACACTTTTAGTATCATTTTTTATCTTATATATATATAAGTATATACTATATATATATATATATATATATATATATATATATATATATATATATATATATATATATATATATATATATATATATTATATCAAAAAAGTAACTCCCTGGTGTTGTATGCTACTTGGTTTCTTCTGCTTTGATTGTATAATTTATTCATTCATTCATTTATTCATTTTCTAGTCATCCACTTACTCTAATTTAAGATTTCGTAGTCAAAGCCTATTCCAGCATTCAAAGGGCACAAAGCACAGAAACTAGTCTTCAATGGGAATTGAGCCCCTCACAGAATGTACACATATACCCACACACAGCATTCACACCAAGGAGAAAATTAGAGGACTACAAATCACTCACAATATACCTTTGGATTGTGGGAAGAAACCAGAGCAACCATTAAAAACTTATACTGATGCAAACATTATGTATAGATTCTTTACAGAAGGCACCCCAACCAAGAAGTGAACAGGAGATTCAAGTAATATGAGGCCAAATTACAGTTGTTATGATATGCTTAGAACCAGTCAAAATATTGCATTTTAAATATATATGTATATCTAAATATATATGTATATCTAAATAAATAAATATATATGTATATATATATATATATATATATATATATATAAACAGTGCTTTTTGAAATGTGATGTTAATAGACTAACAGCACATTTTCCATATAGAATATGATACACTGTTATTCAAAGCCTAGCGTCACTAAATAGCACAAACTATGTTGTTTTAGAAACAGCCATCAAATTATTATATATTACATGTTTGCAAGTAAGTGGTAACCATAACTGATTACATAATTTACCCATCACTAGTCCTGGATAGCCTTTTACATATTTGGCATATAGTGTTTTAACTAATGACAAATGAAGCAAAATTACCAATTCAAAATTTTTTATAGTGTAACTGAAGAAAAATATATTGGAATTATCACAAAAAAATCTCTTGCGCAAATTCAATAAACCCTACATGGCCTGATCAGAACGTGTGCACATCTTGGCATGACACAAACAGGGTACAGTACTGTTTTGCATTCAGTAAGTGACTCTACATGGTGTGTAGAGCCACGCAACCACTGTAAAAAACATGGCATGCTAATTACAACATAAACAGCTGAATTGTATGCTAATCAACCAATCCAAGATGGAGGAGCTGTTCAACAAGCTATAAAGCAACCGTGTAGACTCAGTGCTGGTTTTCCCTATGATTTCTAAAACCTATTGAAATACAGCCACAGAAAGGAGTCTACACAGAAAGAATGTTAGGTACTGGTGATGCTCTAATTCATGTGTATGTGCAACAGGCCCAAGTCTATGCTGCTGCTGGTAATAGACCACAGTCAAGAAGGCGAAGAGTTTTTGACCCCAGTTAACTTTTCACAATCTGCATGAGATGTAAATTGTAGCATGCTATAAGGTAAATAGAGACACACTACAGGAACTCTGCCCAATACCAGTGGAGACAAAGGTATGTATAGCACTTAGAATTTTAGCTACAGGAACCTTTCGGAGACCAACAGGGGACATGCTAGGGGTGTCACAAGCATCAGCATCCAGGATCCTCCATCAATTCCTGAATGCTGTCCTCCAACATGCCAGTGATTACATATACTTTCCTCATACTCCTGAGGACAAGGCCACAAATATGCAAGAGTTCTACCCTGTAACACACACTACCCTAAAGTATTGGATGCCATAGATTGTACACACATAGAAATCAAGTCACCAACTGGGAAGAGGGAAGGGTCTACATAAATAGAAAGGACTTCCACTCCATTAGCTGCCGAGTCATGTGTAGTGCTAAGGTAATCATCTTGAATGTTTTTTCATAGGTTCATAGGTGTTTACTAGGCTAATGACCACAAGGGACTTTTTAAGCCTAGCTATACTTCCTAAATCTCTGACAAGTTCTGATATCCTCGATAAGTGTAAGCATGGGCCTGGGAGATGAACCATTTACAGGTTACCTGTTTGCATTAGAAACATAGGTGCCAAACCAGGGATGAATTTCTGGTTTCCCATCCAATTGTCCAAGTTGCACTTGAATTGGGTTAGGGAGGAACTCTGCTGGCAACCCAGGCAGTTACCATGACTCACATATCTGGCACACTTCCCAACTATAGCAGATGTTCACTAGGGGTGATATCCCACAGGGTCATTTACTGGGGGGATGCAGGTTATGCACTGGAACCATGGCTGATGATGCCATCAGAAATGTACACCCACCTGCTGAAGAACTTCATAATGAGGCTCATGCTCAAACCAGAAATATCACAGAGCATCTGTTTGAGCTGCTGAAGTCATGATACATCTGGTGGAACCCTGCAGTACAATCCATGTGCATGTACTGAAATCTTCACCATCTGTACTATGCTTCACAACATCAACTTGAGAAAACAGCTTCAGCAGGATTATCAAGGGGAAGGAGCACACATCCCACCACCAGTGGCAAGATCACCACAGGCAAATGCAAGTGAGGAGTCAGAGGGGTAACCAGCAGCTGCTGGGGTGTCAGACATAGGCATGCTCAATATGCCCTCACATTCACTAAGAGGTAATGCATAGCATACTCACTCACCAACTAAGGGGCTAAAACCTTCATTATATGCACATACATATAGTGACATTGATGCCAGGCCATGCTCGCAACCTTTATCTACCAGTGTAATGACTGTGTATTGCTAGCATCAGACAGACTCAGCCCTGGACTAAAACTGCAGCAACTGCTGGTTTTACAAGGTAAGTGTTGAACCTGGAGTGTTAAAACAGAATTGCATAATAATACAAATGAATGGCATATCCTTGCATGTTGTTTGTTGGTAATGTAAGTAAGTAAAAGGTGAGTGATTTGTACAGCAATGACTTTAACTTGTGACAGCAGAGATTTGTGTGAATATATGTGTCCTCTATAAAGTAATAGGCCTCAGGCATCAGAGATGCACACATTCATGCATCTCAAAAGTACTGATGGCCACCGAATGTTCTCAGTCTGGCCTCATGCCTTTGTACTGGAAAATCATTAAGTTAGAAAGTAATGAGACACATTAAAATTTCCGACATCACAACCCTCAGAAAATTCTTAAAAATACTGATGCAAAAAAAACTGTTTTGATTCTATCAACTGTCTAACTTTCTAAGATCAAAATATGTCAAAAGTGCAATCAGCAAACCAACATCACAAACACAGATATACTAAGCACTAAGTCAGCTATGCACCCTGAGCATCAGACACAAAATTCATGTATCTGTGAATCCAAAAGAAAGAAAACAAGGATATGTCACAGTTATAGTCACTTGCACAGGGTGTTGTTGGGGGGGGGGGCAGGAAGCTAGGCTCACACAAAAGGTAAGTGAGTGTGTGTGAATAAGAAAGAGAAGTAGACAGACATTTGGATAAAGTAACAAATGGCCAATGAGACAGAATGAGCTTAAGCTTCACATCTGAAACATGCAACTGTTGTGTGCATGTCTGTATGGGCCCTCCAGGTGAAATTGGTGTGTGTCTACAAGAACACAGCCAAGCTTTGTGCTAGCTCTACATCTTGGTATGTCGGACAGGTGTGAGCCGTGCATGCTAGAGGTGGCAATTCCTCACTGTCATACCCAACCGTGAGAAATGGCTCTGCCAGGAGTTGCACTGGCACATCCATGTCCATGATCAGATGCACTGCTGCTACCTGAATGTGACTGATTTCCTCTGGACAAACTCCCCTCATGTGGACACCCAGAACCATGCCCCATGGCCTGCCACATCTGGATGTGGACACCTGAACCACTGACAGAGCAGTGGAAGTAGTGTCACTATGGTGGCATGATCAGGCATGGCCACATCTGCTAACATCAGATTATGTGGCTGACCTACACCCACGCGGATGCCGTACCCCTCCCAGGAGACATTCCACCACAGACACTGACCATTCCAATATGTCATTCATCTGATCCATTGAATCAAAAACATGGTGGAGGCAAACATGTTAGCCTGTGCCACATCTACAATGATAAGCATTTATCAGGAGGACCTATTGGAATGAGCCTGCACCTCCATGACTGCCCTAAACATATGTCAAGTGACATGGGAAGACACACCTGGATCAGGTGGAGGATAGACAACAGGCCTCCTCTGAGCACCCCTAACAACCCTCCTGCATGGCACCTCACATACACTTTTGCTGTGATCAGAGACAACAGACACTGAAGCCACATTAACCACACTACCCTGATCAAGTGTCACACCTGCCACATGTTTAATATCTGAAGGCTCACTGGAATGGGTTGGAGTATGCTTGCAAGCTCTGGCCAGTGTAATTACAGGGGATGGCTGAACATAAATGTCAGTGTCAGATTCAAATTCTTCACCCCTCCCGACTGTGCCTCTGTTTGACCACCATCATCATCAGAGTCTGCTGACACTCTGACATCTGGTGGTAGGAGTCCCACGCTTCTACTGTCAGGATCACTTGTGACAATAAGCAACAAGCACAGGAAAAAATAATACCTACACTACTATAGTCCAATATATGCTAACAAACTGACAGTGGTGTGACAATTACAGACAGTACAGCAATACACCCGACAGTCCTAACAGCCACAACACAAACTAATTATTTCTTTGAACAGCTCAACAGCACTGACATAAAAATGTCTGCCTTACCAATTGCAGATTATTGTAGGCTTCCTATGCTGGATGGTCTTGGAAGAAATTAAGCAAAAGGTAACAACACCATTATCACAATGAACAGTAACGCAGGGGGTTAAAACTTTCTGCCTTTTATATGTCCATTAATTGTATGTTCAACAAGAACTTGGATGACATGTTCACCCAAGCCCATAGGAAATCAATCAGAATGTGTTGTTAACTGTATCAATCTACAAGTATACCCCCAAACGAAATTTTATGTTAAACAGAACTTATGTATTGCTGTCAATATTTTACTGTACAAAAAGTATTTAACAACTGAGATACATAGGTAAGCCTACCTGGAAGCTCCTCCTGGGACATACTTGCCTTCCTTGAAACAGCAGTACCAACGTCAATGATAACGCTGTTGTGCACTTTCCAGTGAGTTCTCTGGATCCCCGACAGTCAACAGAGACTCTTCATTTGGTGTCAGTGGTGGTTCTCTAGCAGTCACCCCATATCCATTCATTCATGGGCCACTGCAGATGCTCTCCTACAGGCTGATGAAATCATGTCAGTGGCCTTATGGTGCACCTGATCATATGCCCTGCTCTGGCCACCTACTGTGTTCACATCAGCAGCTATCTGCTGCCACATTTGCATTCTGCCAGATATATCCCATGCCCCCCTCAGTCAGAAAGGCACCATGTTGCCTAAATGGTTCCAGAATGACTTCATTCTCAGGATCACTGAAGGAGGGTTTGTGGGGATTGGGATGCCTGGGTGCCATAGTCCTAGGTAACATAAAACACAACATAAGGATAATGCACATAAGTATCACATAACTAAAAGGCCTGCTTTGATATAACACATGAAAGTTAGTATTCATTATTAACAAAAGTCCTTCTTCAATATAACACAAAATGTAGTATTCACTATTACCCAGTGAAGAGACATAAAACAGTAAAGATATTTAAATATAAAACGGGAATTGTGTGGTTGTAACATATTACAATCACACAGAAAAGCAAGGCTGGATCCAAAACAAGGAGAGCAACAATAGCAAATCTTTATGCCAACACAGAAATGTAACTTGGCTCCCCCACCCCCAAAACAACAGACAAATGACACATTTTGCTAACAAACAATATGTGAAATGTTATAAGTGCTATCAAATGAACTGTCCCTGAAACATGTGTATACATTAACCACAGAACATTCTATTTTATGCAATTACCAGTCATGTCTACCTGTGGCCAGCACTCCCCTAGAGTTGTCTATGGGCCATACTATTAGGCTAACACCCCTGTGTCATAGACAATATTGGACATTTACATTTCATGGAAATAAAAATAGAAGGCTGTAAAGAGAAAAACAGTTATAACATTAGCACTTGTGATGACAGTTAATAAGGCTGTGCATCTAAGAAAGCAAGAGGCCTTGACAAACATGCCTATGCCATCAGTACACTTCTAAGAAATGCATACAAATAAAAGTAGCATTTGCTAATACATCTATATATATATATATATATATATATATATATATATATATATATATATATATATATATATATATATATATATATATATATATATATATATATATATGTATGTGTGTGTGTGTGTGTTAACAGAATTTTTTACTGACAGTTCAGCATATCCAGTATATAGCTGAAAAATTCAAGCATACCTTATCAAGATCAATAGTCTTCTGTGCAGATAAATCCCAAAGTAATATCTTCTTCTGTGTCATCCACATAAACAATTCTCACCTTCAGGTTCCCTAGCTGCAACCTGCCTTTTGTAGTGTAGATTCAGGGCTGTGATAATGGTGAAGATGCAAATGAGGTGTGAACTTATTAGAATTGATGAATCGCAAATTTTTGGCTTCGTGTATCAGATGTAAACATAGTCCATACACTCCCCTAGTGTTTGTTGCTAATGGATTGCAACTGTGAATGATTACTTATAGGGAGAAGGAAAACACAACAGCTATTCAAACTTCCCTACATCCAGTGGGTGGGTCAGCCAGGATAGACTTACAAAGTGTAGAAGTAATTGTATCAAGGTTTTAAATGTAGGTAAGCAGCACAGATTTCCCAATTTCTGTTAAGTAACATCCATCCTCCCCTTCATTTCTTGACAACTGTAAATTATTGCCATTTAATATCATCACACATTTTAAGGACAGTGATACAGAATATCTTACAGACTTCATGTCTCAGATTACTGTTCAAATAAGACAACAATGAGTATCAAACACAGAGGGCCGGATTTATGAAAGCTTGCATGGAGTTGTAGAGTAGAGTAAGATGTCAGACAGCCAATATGTCTGCCGAGTGATCCAGCAACAGCAGTCAGGGGAGTGCATGAGAGCTTCTAAAGCTAGTCTTGCGCAGACAGTGTCATGGTATGCAAATTACATCATTTGCTGCTGAAAGCTATGCAAATGAGGTAAATTTGCAATCCAGGAAACACTAACCTGTCCGAGAAAGAGTAGTGTTATCTGCAGAAATGTACTCTGTTGGTAACGGAGTACCGCTTTGCAAATAGCAAAACGGAGCTATGACAGCTCCAAATAAAGGTTGCATCCAGTTGAGGAAGCATTCCAATGGCCAAATATAAATGTTTAAAATTATTAAAATCTAAATTTGTTTCCCCAATCTCCAATGTTTAAGCATAGAGCAGCACTGTGCAACATGCGGCGCTTAAAAAAACAAGAAAATAATTTAAAAATAGCCAAAAATAGTCATTTTCACTAAAAAGCTTATCCTGCCATGCAGGTGAATGGCAGGCTGAAGACAACATGGCCACTGAGTACTGGTTGCTAAGGGGGGGAGCTCAGTGTGAGAGATGTAACCAAGCATTAGTAGGCAATCCTATGCAAATGAGGATAAGGATAGTGAATCCCAATTTTCCCCAGCATGTGAGCCATGTCCCAAGAGTGTAAGTGTAAGAGTAGGTGAGTAGTAGAGTAGAAGATAGGTGACATCATGAGGGGGTATGTCAGAAGGCCAGAGGTTTATTGGGATAGTGAGTTTGCTCTGAGTTGCTCAGGATTACAAGAGGCATGTCTACAGTTGTCCTTTTTGAAAACGAGAAACCAAAGATGTACTCCGTGAAAATATCTGAAATTTCTTGCAAACAGGCAGACAGCATGTGCACGTGTGTGTGCTTGTTTGCGCATGTTTGTGCGGCGCTGCCCCGGGTGGAAACAGAAAGGGAAAAGGAAGGAAAAGAAGTAGTAGGAAGTTAACCAAGGAGAACTAGCAGAGCTGCCAGGTGACATATATCAGAATCAGCCAATTACACAGGCAGCAGACTAGCCCATCCCAGCCCAGCACTTTAAACTCTGCAAACAGCATTCTTCCCTGTTTTTTTCCCAAGAACTCTGCAACACTGCAGTATACAAAGAGGGAAAGCTTAAAAACTTTAAAGTCAGACAAAATGTTAGGGGCTGCTCTTGCTATCATAAACCAACATGTGCAAGGTGCTGAGGGTGGTGATGATGTGAATGCTGCTGAGCAACCCACAGTGAGGAGACGGAGAAGAATGTACAGACCAAGGGTAACCTACCAGGGGCTACATGAGCTGGAGATAGTGGAGCACTATAGAGTGGACAGAGACCTCCTGCAGCAAATTGTTGAGCTGTGCCGGCCACGCCTCACACACCCAACCAACAGAGGGGAACCCGTCCCAGTGGATACCAAGGTATGTGTTGGCCTAAGAATACTAGCTACAGGTACCTTCCAGAGACCAACTGGTGATATGATGGGGATTTCACAGGCATCAGCATTCAGGGTACTGCACTAGTTCCTGGATGCCATGTCAGCACATGTCGGTGAGCACGTATATTTCCCCAATTCACGTGAGGCATTGGCCAGAAATATGCATCTTTTCCATCAAATAGCAGAATACCCTGAGGTAGTGGGTGCAATAGACTGCACGGACATATACATAAAAGCACCACCCGGTGAGCGGGGTAGGGTCTACATCAACCGCAGGGGCTTCCCCTCCATCAACTGTCAGATCATGTGCGATGCCCAGGGCATAATAATGAATGTGTGTGCTGGCTGCCCTGGAAGCTATCAAGATTCCCACATCTGATATCTGATGCAGCTGTACCAGAGATTTGCTAATAGGGACATCCCTGACGGTCACCTAGTGGGGGATGCTGGATATGCACTGGAGCCATGGTTGATGACACCCATCAGAAATGCACACACACCCGAACAAGAACTCCATAAAGAGGCACACACACAAACCAGAAACATTATTGAGCGTGTGTTTGGGATGCTCAAGTCACAGTTCCGGTGCCTGGACACATCTGGTGGAGCCTTGCAGTACTCACCAACTACATGTACCCAAATTGTCATGGTATGTGCCATGCTACACAGTATGATCCTGCAAAAACAGCTGTAGCAGGAACAGCATGAGGCAGGGCCAAACAGCCCCCACCATTGCCAAGGCCTGCACAGGCACAGTGTGACTCGGAGGAGGAACAACCTGAGCCTGCCCCAGTAGGCAGAAGGAGGTGTGCCCAGTATGCCCTGGCCTTGGCAAAGAGGCAACGTATAGCACATACACTGACTCAGTAGGAACCCTGGAACTGACACCTCTCTTTGACTTGCACATACAGTAAAAGGGATGCCTAACTTGACACTACCTGTTTTCAAACATGTATAGGGACTGTACTATGTGCATCCGACATAGGCAGCCCTGCAGCACCACCTGAGGCATGAGTGCCCTATTTCAACAAATATAAAGCACTGCTAAGCACATTTTACCAGTATTGAGCATATTTAAATATAATTGTGCACAGCTGCGCACCGCGCTAACCAGCGCAACGTCGGCCAAAGTTGAGCAAAGTTGGGCAACGCTGGGCAAAGTCGGGCAAAGTTGGGCAATGTTGGGCAAAGTCGAACAAAGTTGGGTAAACATGCTCACACCTGCTTTACTGTTCCTTAACCAGTCAGGTCTGCCCTGCAGGAAAATAAAAAGCAGTGACAGGGCTCAAACTCAGGATACTGTGCACTATAGTCACAGTACTGAACCACTAAGCCATGACAGCATTTCACTGGCACAGACACAACTTAACTCACTCACACATACCAGTTGGAGAGGTCACATACCTAACAGTCACAGCCAGCAGGACAAATGTAGACAAATGTAAACAAACAAATGCTGTATCATGCCCTATGAAGAGGCATATGAGTAACCTTCCCCCAGGCCTATGCAGACAGATAACAGCAGGCCAGGCAGTGTGATGTGGGTTGGGTAGGCTATAAAGTCACAAACTAATATGTGTGTAATTAGAAGCTAAGGTCTGTAGTACAGTGGTATGCCTCAAGCCAGTATGATAGGCAACAGTACAGACTGAAATGGAGTACCTGACATAGCAGTCCAGGCCTAGCAAAGGTTTATAAGTGTCAGGTGAACCCTTCATCCTATGTACACCCACAGTATCAATCAGGTGTGCCCCCCGGGTAGAAATGTACAAATAATAGCTGTCCCCACTGTATGTAGAATCACTCATGGAAGCCCTGCAGGCACACTGTGCTTCCTGTCGATGTACAACACAAAGGTGAGACCTGAAGTAAAAACCAACTTGATTTTCACACACATATAGTATATATGCTCATACTGGGCATGCTCATACACTTAGGCCATGTCTGAGTACAGCAGTGGGCCACACATATCTAACAGTTGCAGTTCTTACTCCAGACACTTGCACTATTCACCAATCCTGCTTGTGCACACACTGATATGAAAACAGACCCATATAATATATTGGACACCTGTCATAATCAAACTATGCACTCCAAGTACTTAAATTGTTCAAAGAAAGTGAAAAACCAAAGAAGATAATAATTCTCTGATCAGTATCATCAAGAAACAATGAGCACTCCTAACATTATCCAAGCCATGGTCAAAGAGTCCATAGAGAACCATGAAGCTTTCTTTTGCTGTGTCATAAATATCAATGTAAACTCATATATGTTCTGAGTCAGTGCAAACTGTAAATGAATACATGTACATGACTGACATTGCCAACATCTTGTCAGGCAGGTTCATGCATATTTACCCCCTTCTCACTGACAAAAGGGCCCATTATCATACCTGGAGATTGTGAAAACCCAGAAATCACATATACAATGGTTAAACAGCTCTATCCAAACCTAAAAACATGATGTGTATGGGATAATATGGTTTCCCTGGCTGTGTCATATGTGAACTCAAAAACAAACAGACCCTGCACCTGAACAGTCTGTTGAGACTCACCGTCTGTACAGGATATGAAACTGTTGAATGGGTTACAGCAAAAGTTGGCACACTCCACAAGTGTTGGTGCACAACAGACTATGGGAACTATTGTCTTATAAGCCTAATAAGCCTGATGTGCAAGGCCATGGAGTCCATCATTATGGAACTCATAAACAGAGCTATTGAGAGCCTACAAACACCCAACCCTACCCATTTTGGTTTGGTCAGGGGCAGATCATGGTTCCTAAACCTGCTAGACAGTTTTCAAGGCAGTCACCCAGGACATGCATCAATGAAATGAGCTACATACGGCCTACATAGACCTTGAAAAGCCATTTTCCAACATCCCACACACATGTTGTATCCACAAAATCAACAACCTGTGCATAAACATGTATGTCATCTGATGGACTGCCAACTGGGGCACAGATAGATCCCACAAGATAAGAATTGTGGTCTCCTGTTCAAGCTGGTAAAAACTGCTGTCCCCCATGGCTCAGTCCTGGGACCCCTCCTGTCTGGTGTATACTTTTCAGAAATACAGT
Organism: Protopterus annectens; assembly: GCF_019279795.1. Taxonomy (NCBI): domain Eukaryota; kingdom Metazoa; phylum Chordata; order Ceratodontiformes; family Protopteridae; genus Protopterus; species Protopterus annectens. Next base: position 124,123,020 of record NC_056740.1, read on the forward strand.
CAAACACGAGGGCTATGTTTAGCAAGGTTTGTGGATGACTGCAAAAAGGTTGTCATAATCGATGTTTGGGACAACAGAGACATCCTTAAAAAGGGTCTCAGTCAGACAGATGTGGTGTCAAACTTATGGGCTCGAGCTACAGTCATACAAATACCACATAGGTGCCAACACCCTAAATATGGAGGTAATAATAAGGGATCTATGGACTCATGTAGATAGTCATCACTACTTCCAGAAACACATTCACAATGTGGTTAGAAAATCATGCTATATGTCCCCACAAACTGCCAAGGTCTTTGCATGTAGGTGAAAGGAGGTTTCCTCTACTCATCAGTCATCAGACCCATCATAGAGTACCACAACACACTTGTGATGACTCTGACTAGGCACCTTCAGCAGCTGGAAAGACCACTGATGTACCTCAACAAGAGCATTACTGGCCTCAAACAGTTGCCCCATGCAACAAGACTGAATTTAACTCAGTCTGTACTCTGTTGCATACTGTCTACTCAGGTGATCTCTGCCCAACAGACAGGTCCATGCCCAATGCAGAACGGATGTACATGTGCTATCTGAAGTAACCCCAAGCTCACTGTACTACATGCTTTAGGGATATCATCATCACGACAATAAATAGAACATGTTGGAGGGATACATTAATAACTCACAGACTTCCCTTTCTTTGGAACAGGCTCCTTCCCAACCTACATTAAGCTGAGTCCCTCACTGACACTCTTCCAGAGGAGCCTTGATGAGTGCATATGAAACTGAACTGTCACACCATGGATCACTTCATCAGCTCTACTACACAGAGGCCTAGGGAACTAACTCCATGGGTGGTGATAGCTGAACACTCTGGCCATACTAATATGAGTGTGACCATGACAGGAAGCCATCCAGGACTGTCCCACCCAGCACACATCCCAATGGCACAAAAGACATGAGGTGCACATCTCACCCAGTGTACATAACAGCCACCAGTATCTGTAAGCATTACAGTGTATGTGGTCCATGTGCCTGCTGTACAACATGACGGTACAATGACGTACACATCTACTGTCTGTAGACATGTACCTGTCACATAGTCTACTACATACCTATGAACATATCTTCAATAAGGCATATGTTAGCCTAGGCAAGTTGTGCAGCTTTCACCACCCCATTGAGTAGTCTCCCAAGCCCTCATTCTAATAGTTAGTACCCTAAACCTCTTTATAGTGGGGCTGCTGTTGTGATGGCTGGGGTGAATTGTCTGTTTCCCATCCACTCATCAAGGTTCCTATTGAAGAGTGTCAGCGAGGGGCTCTGTCCGATGTACATTGGGACTCTGTTCCACAGTAAGGCAAGTGTCTGGGATGGTACTCTATCCCACCAGCATGTTGTATTCATTGTTGTGATGAGGTTCATATTCCTGGAGTGTGTAAGGTAACTCAATTTTGTTATCTGTAAATGGAGCATGCTCAGCAGTTATGTGTTGGACATGGCTCTGTATGTTAGGCAGAGTGTGCCTCTGAGTAGGCGGTACGCAACGAAGAACAGATTTAGTTTTACCAGTTGTGTTGCATAACATAACTGTTTGAGGCCAGTAATCCTCTTGGTGAGGTACCTCTGTGGTCTCTACAGCTGCTGGATATGCGTAGTCGAGTACATCCAAAATGGTGCATTGTACTCAATGATGGGTCTGATGACGTAAGAGTTGAGGGCCACCACTACCTCTTCAGATCCTGATGCAAACCCTTTGTTGATTAGGTGGGCCAAATAGGATTTCCCAATCACTTGGGCAACATGGTTGTCAAAGGAAAGATTACTATCTACTTGTGTCCCCAGATCCCTTATTACCTTGTCAGTTTTAAGGGGGTAACACCTATGTGGTAGTTTATGTGCACTTTGTTTTCACCAAAGGGGATCACAATGCATTCCTCCACATTGAGCTTGAGGCCATGATTCTGACACCACACATCTGTCTCATAGAGTCCCTTCAGGGGAATATTTGAGTCATCCAGGGACTCTATTATGGCAAACACTTTACAGTTCCCAGCAAACGTAGTCAACCACAACCCTCCTGTGTTGGCATGTACATTTGAGAAGTCTATACCAAACAGGAGGGACCCCAGGACTGAACCCTGGGGGCCACCAGTTGTTACCGGTGTAGAGTCTAACATGTAGCCAGCAACTCCTAGTTTGTGGAATCTATCTGTGAGCCAGTTTGAAATCTATCTTGTGATGTATGGATTCATGCCCAGGTTGGTGAGTTCATCTATGATACCTGATTGCAGAATGGTGTCAAAGGCTTTAGTGAGGTATAGGTAGGCTGTGTTGAGCTCATTTCAATCATCTGTAGCCTGGGTAATGGTCTCAAAGAAATCCACCCAGTTCAAGAGGCGTGCTCTGCATATGATGAAGCCAAACTGGGTGTGCTCAACTGTGTGAAGGTTCACAATCTCTTTATTGTTGACTTCCATTATGATTGGCTCCATTGCCTTAAAGAGCAAACTCGTCAGGCTCATAGAGCATGAATGCCAAGGGGTGTTTGTGGCCCCACCCCTGTGAAGTGTGAATTCTATGGGTACATATCCTGTACAGATCATGTAGGGAGAGGTGTAGGTATCCTTGATGAATATGGATACATCCCCACCCTATGTGCTATGATCCACGTCCTGATGCTGGAAGGTATGGAATGAGTAGTATTCTGGTAGTGCTGGTATGCTCTCTGGAGCCTTGAACTAGGTTTCTGTTACTGCACAGATATCAATATTCTCCATACTGAGATGTGCCTCGAGTGTGTGCATCTGGAGGCTGAGACTTCTGGCAATGAGTAGCATTTAGCTAACTTTGTGGTTATTTGTGTTGGTTATGGGGTTTCGTTTGTCCTGAGTGACCGGTGTTCCACACCTAAAGTCAACGTCTCATTGGTCCCATCTGACCATAAACTAATTACTCTACATATCCACATTCTGAACCCACCCCCTATTAAGGAAACCATGTTAAAAAATGTCTCCAAAGCCAACTTCATGCTTCTGAAGACAGAAGTGCTGAACTTCAGAACACTCATGCAGATGGACAATACTGTTACGACTACTGAATCCTTCACAACTGCACTTTATAAACACTTACATGAGTGTATGCATTGTGCTATCCCAAACAGAACCAAGATGCTATCCTCCAAGAAATGGAAGCCAATCTGGTGGTCCCCTGCCATAAACAAACTGCACAACAGAAGGAAGAAACTGTTGCAAAAGAGGGTAAAATATCATGAGTGGAGGAGCTCCCAGGTCAGCCTCAGGAAGAAGCTGCGATCCCTGATAAAATCCTCCAAAGCTAGTTTCAAAAAGAAAGTCGACACTGATTCTAAAGATAACCACAAAGCATTCTATAGCTATGTCAAGAATCTCAATGGCAACACTCAGATCTGCTCTGAGTTACAGCACAATGGCACTAAATATACAGACTCAACTGATATTGCCAACAGCCTGGCAGATAGGATCAGTGCTAACTTTACCCCCCTCTCACCCATGAAAGATCACATCTCTATACCAGAAGAATGCAAAGTTGCTGTCATCATGGCTGTACAGGTAAAAAACACTCTCCAAAGCCAGGAACACAGCATCCATGGGACCAGATTACATCCCAGGCTGTGTTCTACACGAACTACAGAACAAACTGGCACCACACCTACATACCATGTTCAATCATAGCCTCACCTCAGGCTTTGTGCCTGCTGAATGGTGTACAGTGACGGTTATCCCACTACACAAGGGGGGAGCCACCATGGACCCCGGGAACTAGCGCCCCATTAGCCTGATGAGCCTGGTCTGCAAGGCCATGGAATGTATCATCATGGAACTTATAAACAAAGACACTGGTAATCTCCAAACTCTGGACCACAACCATTTTGGGTTTGTAAAAGGCAGATCATGTCTCCTAAACCTGATAGACTTCTTTAAAGCAGTCACCAAAGCAGTAGACAAGGGTAAGGTGGTTCGCACAGCCTATCTAGATCTTGCCACGGCTTTCAACACCATCCCCCACTCTGGAATTATGGATAAACCTACTAAACTAGGTATAAATCCCTATGTCACAAGATGGGTTGCCAACTGGCTGACTGACGCAACCCAAGCTGTGAAAGTAGCAGACTCCAAGTCTGACTTCAGACCAGTGACAAGTGGAGTACCACAGGGTTCAGTCCTGGATCCTGTCCTGTTTGGTATCTACTTCCCTGAAGTACAGGTTAACATGGAAGGTCTCTGGATAATGAAGTTCCCAGATGACTGCAAACTAGGAGCCATAATCGAGACTACTAATGATGTGGACATCCTACAAAAGGGCCTCACTGAGACAGATGCCTGGTGTCAAAGCCATGGCCTCAAGCTCAATGCCAAAAAGTGCATTGTCATCCCCTTTGGTAAAAACACTGTACCCATGAACTACAACATAGGTGGTAGTATACTTAACACCGAAAGTGTGATAAGATACCTTGGGACACAGGGGGACAGTAGACTCTTCTTTGATAATCACATCGCCACAGTAGTCAGGAAATCCTTCTACATGGCACACCTCATCACAAAAGTTGTCTCATGCGGAATAAAAGAGGTCATTCTTCCCCTCTACTCATCACTCATTAGATCCATTATATAGTACAATGCCCCTCTTGCTATGTACCTCACAAGACATGACAGCCTGCAGAAACAGCTCACAAAGAGGATTAGTGGCCTCAAATACATGCCATACACATACCTTCTCAAAACACTACAGCTTTACTCTGTCACATATCGCCTACTCAGAGATGATCTCTGCCTAACATACAAAGCTGTGTCAAACAGAGAGCTGTTGGATATGCTCCGGTTAAAGAAATCCCATCCCTCCGAGCGTCGGCCCCAAAACCCAGACTGAAATACTAAAGGAGGGGGTGTACCATTTTCATAAAGGATACCCACATCTCCAGGTTAGTGGCACAGCACAAGGCCTTGGAGACCATGCAAGTGCAACTAACATTGGGCAAAGCTGCTTATCAGATCGTAGCCTGCTAGAGGTCACATACCTTGTCTCAGGACTCTCACTCAGTATTCCTGAGAACACTGGGAAATATAAAGGTCCTACCAAACACCATGATATGAGGAGATTTCAACTACCCAAACATTTACTGGGAGAATTACTCGAGTACAAAGTCCTTTGCCCAATGCTTCCTAGAGTTTGTAAACTCAAACGGCCTGGAACAGCTGGTCATCACGCCCACTAGAGGTGACAACATACTGGATCTGATCATCACCAACATGGGGGATCAGTGTTCCACATAAGAGGTAAACCCCTCACTGGTAATATCAGATCATGAAGTAATCACACTGGGCATCCACATCCCGACCACCCCCAGTCAACAAAACCACTGTGAAAAACTTTTCAAAAGCAAACTTCACACTTCTCAAGACCAAAGTGGAAAGTTTCAAAGCCCCCTTGCTACAGGATAATGCTATCCAATCTGCAGAATCCTTTACAAGTGCATTCTATGAGCATCTACAGGGATGCATGGATTGAGCCATCCCAATTAAAACCAAAACTGACTCCTCCAAAAAGAAGAAACTAATCTGGTGGCCTCTGCCCATAAATAAGCTAGACAACAGAAGGAGGAAACTAATACATGATAGAGCAAAATTCCAAAAAGGAAAGGCATCACTGATCATAATTAGCAAGAAACTACGATCACTCATAAAATAATCCAAGTCAAGTTTCTAAAGAAAAATTGCCAAGGAATCTAAAGATAACCACAAAGCCTTCTTTAGCTATATCAAACATTTAGGTGGCAACTCTCAGATATGCTTTCAGTTACTGAAAAATGGCAAAAAATACACTGAACCAAATGACATTGCCAACATCCTGGTGGACAAGTTCAGTGCAAACTTCACCCCCCTCACCCCCAAAAGGGCCCGTGTCCATCCCAGAAGAATGCAGAGCCCCAGACTTCATGGACATGCAGGTAAACAGCCCTCTCCAAAGCTAAGAACACAGCATCAATGGGACTGGATGGTGTCCCAGGCTGCGTCTTACATGAGCTCCAAAAGGAACTAAACCCTCACCTACATTCACTGTTCAGACTCAACCTTACCACAGGCTATGTACCCAAAGAATGGTGTACAGCAACAGTCATCCCGCTCCACAAAGGTGGTGCCACAACAGAACCTGGGAACTATCGCCCTATAAGCCTGACCAGCCTGGTCTGCAAAGCTATGGAGCAAATTATCATGGAACTCATAAACAGAGACATTGGGAAACTCCAGATACTAGACCCTACCCAATCTGGCTTTGTTAAAGGCAGATCCTGCCTCCTAAACCTAGTTGATTTCTTTGAAACAGTTACCAAGGCCATAGAGGAAGGGAGGGTAGTCCACACAGCCTACCTGGACCTCACTAAGGCCTTTGACACCATTCCCCACTCTGGCATCATAGACAAGCTTACCAGCTTCTACATTAACCCCTATTTCATGAGATGGGTGGCCAACTAGCTCACGGATAGAACACACATGATCAGAGTTGCAGGTGCCATGTCCGACTCTAAACCAGTCACAAGTGGCATCCCACAGGTCTCGGTCCTGGGACCCCTCCTGTTCAGTATATACTTCTCTGAGGTACAGGCAAGCACAGGAGGACTATGGCTGACCAAGTTCCCAGATGACTTTAAACTGGGGGGACATAATTGACTCTCTGGCTGACACAGACATCCTCCAGAAGGGTCTTACAGAGACAGATACTTGGTGTCAAAACTATGGCCTCAAGCTGAATGGCAAAAAATGCATAGTCCTCCCCTTTGGAAAAAACAAAGTGCCCACAAATTACCACATAGGTAGTAATCCACTAGGTGCAGAAAATGTAATTAGGGACCTGGGGACCCAGGTAGATAGTAACCTCTCCTTTGATAATCACATTGGCAAAGTGGTTAGTTATTCCTTCTATGTAGCCGACCTAATCACGAAAGGGTTCACCTCTAGATCAAGAGAGGTGATTGTGCTCCTCTACTCATCACTCATTAGGCCCATAATAGAGTACAATGTCCCATTTGGTATGTACCTTAATTGGCGCATGCAACAGCTGGTCAGACCACAGAAGTACTTCACCAAGAGAATCATGGGCCTCAAAGCGATGCCCTATGCAGCTTACTAAAGAAACTCCAGCTCTACTCGGTTGCTTACTGCTTGCTCAGAGGTGATCTATGCCTGACGTATAAGGCCATGTCCAACACAGAATTAATGGACATGCTCCACCTCAAGAAAATCAAATCTCTTAGAGCCACATGCTCCAGTGAATTAAAACTCAGCAAAGCAATAAACAGGACATGCTGGAGGGATAGGTTCCTGTCCCAGAGACTTCCGTCACTCTGAAATAGAATCCCAGTTGATGTTAGGCAGAGCCCCTTGCAGACTCTCTTCAAGAGGAATCTTGATGAGTGGTTGGGAAATTGTAAATTTACCCCTGGGATCACTTCAGTGGCCCTGCTAGACAGAGGCCCAGGAAACTAATTTAAAAGAGAGGTGAAAGCCAGCACATTCTGGCTAGGCTTATAAATGCCATTGGGCAGATAGCCTAGTATCTAACTATGAACCTATGAACCTACACGCTCTAGGGACCTAAACCTTGTCACCACAATAAACAGAACATGCCGGAGGGATAGATTCCTGTCCCACAGACTTCACATACTCCAGAATAAACTACCTATCTATATCAAACAAAGCTCCTCATTAGCACTCTTCAAGGAAAATCTTGATTACTGGATGGGAAATAGGAAATTCACCCTGGGGATCACTTCTGTGTCTCTGCATGACAGTGGCACAGGAAAATAAATTTCTTGGGTGGCAAAAGCCTGGGTACCTTTTTGGCTGGCCTTGTATAGGCCCCAGGGCTGATAGAGTAGTACCTACCTATGAACCTATGAACCTTTGAGCCTTGCCTAAAAAAGCTAATATGGGGACAGCACGAGTCTTGGCCAGTATTCAGAATCATAGGGGTGACAGGTACAAACCATCTGTAGTGAAGCAACAAGGCTTGTCTATCATGTCATCACAGGCAGACAGAGACTAGATCCCCTTTGAATGACCCACAAGCTCAGCCAATTGTTGAAGTTTGTCATCTTTCTGTTATATTGCAGTATCATGTAGGTGAAGGTAAGATGCTACTCAAAGTTTGACCCTGTGTGTGCCAGCATGTGGTGCATCAACGCATATATGATATGGTCATGGCCTATGCATACAATACACTCACAATACACCTAGTATGATAAGCCTGCTGAGGTTAGCAAATGTGAAAAAAACCTTTGTGCAAACTGTCAGCAAGTAATGTCTCTATTGCACCCTGTAACTCCATATTGCTTGCTGAAGTTTAAATACATACTTAGTTTGGATTAAGAACACTGCACTTGTCAAATGTGTGTGCCTCCCTGGGGAGGAGCAACATTTTTGGAGACTACTAAAACACCTTATAAGTGGTATACTCATCTTTGTCCAGTCCGATGATGTCACCATCCTAAAAATATACCTGTGGAAAAGTGAAATCTCAGTAATGTGTATAGCGTGCCGTGTAAATGTGTACTGCTGTAATATCATACTGTAGTTAGGTAGGGGTTTGAATTCTGCACTTGCTAACTGTGTGTGTGTCTCTCTGGGGAAGAGCAACCTGTTTGGAGACTACTCAAACATTTTAAAAGTGGTATACTCATCTTTGTCAAGTCCGATGATGTCACCATCCTATAAATATACCTGTGGAAAAGTGAAATCCCACTAATGTGTATAGTGTGTCATGTAAATGTGTAGTGTTGTAGTATCATAATGTAGTTAGATAGGTGTTTGAATCCTGCACTTGCCAACTGTGTGTCTCCCTTAGAAAAAGCAACCTTTTTGGAGACTACTCAAACACCTTAAAAGTGGTATTCTCATCTTTGTCAAGTCCGAGGATGTCACCATCCTACAAATATACCTGTGGAAAAGTGAAATCCCAGCAATGTGTATAGCGCGTTGTGTACTGCTGTAATATCATAATGTAGTTAAGTAGTGGCTTGAATTCTGCACTTGTTAACTATGTGTGTGTCTCCGTGAGGAAAAGCAACCTTTTTGGAGACTACTCACACACCTTAAAAGTGATATACCTATCTTTCTCAAGTTCGATGATGTCACCATCCTACAAATATACCTGTGAAAAGGTGAAATCCCTCTAATGTGTATAGCGCATCATGTAAATGCATACTGCTGTAGTATCACAATGTAATTAAGTAGGGGTTTGAATCCTGCACTTGCCAACTGTGTGTGTTGCCTTGGGGAAGAACAACCTCTTTGGAGACTACTCACACACCTTAAAAGTGGTATACTCATCTTTGTCAAGTCCGATGATGTCACCATCCTACAAATATACCTGTGGAAAGGTGAAATTCTAGTAATGTGTATAGTGTGTCATGTAAATGCATACTGCTGTAGTATCATAATGTAGTTAGGAAAAAGTTTGAATCTCGCAATTGCTGACTGTGTCTGTGCTCCAGGTGTTTGACACCGTTGGCCAATGTGGAGTGGGTTTTGATTTTTATAGTGTATGACATATCACAATGACAACTGTATGTGCATTACACATGTAAGGTAGCTGTGGGGTAAATCCATATACATACATGTGACCTCAAGTATTTCATAGGTGGGTACTCTGCTTTCTCCATGAACTCATGTGTTATCTTTTCCAGAGCATGCTGGTGCCTTCCAGACCTTAGGTCACTTCTGTATGCTTGTGACAAGCTTAGCCACTGCAGTGATCCCTGGGCTATGGCTTCCTTTTCACATCCACTCAACACGGTTTCTATTGAAGAGTGTGAGTGAGGGTTTATGCTTGAGGTATATTTGAAACCTGTTCCAAAGCAAGCAAAGTCTGGCAAAGATGACTAATCATTATAGGTGTGCAACAACCTCTGTGGATCTGCATGCAAACCCTTTATTGCTTATGTGCTCCACAGAGGGATTTCCAAACCATTTGGTAATGTGATTATCAAAGGAGAGATGACTTAACACATGGCTGTATGTATACATTAGTACCTGTTCCACATTTTGGGGGCTACTACCTATGTGGTACTCTGGGGATACTTTGTTTTCTAAAAGTGGATAACTATGCTTTCTTAGGCTTATAGCTTTACAGCATGAGTTTGACACCAGGTATCTATCTGTATGATACCCTTTTGGAGGATGTGTGTGTCATCTGGAGAATAAAGTATAGCCCACAGTATGCATTTTCATCAAACATGGGCAGACATATCCCTACTGTGTTTTCTTGTACCTAAGAAAGCTATATGCCAAACAGGAGTGGTCCCAGGACTGAGTGCAGGTGAATACCACTTGTTACTGGCATAGAATAGTACATGGAGGCTGCAAATGTTACTGTGTGTCCTACATCTGTGCATCAGTTGTCAATCCATCATCTAACAATTGTTTATGGTCATTCTGTTGAGGTTATGTCTAATACCAGTATGTGGGATGGATATGATTTGCTGGTGAGCTATAGCTTGGCTGTGTTGACCTCCCCTCCCTCACCTATAGCCTTGTTGACTGGCTTAAAGTCTACTAGGTGTAGGAGCCATGATCTGGCCATTAGAGAACCTAAGTGGGTATTGTGCAGTGTTTGCAGGTTCATAATGTCTCTGTTAATGATTTCCATAAGGCTGTGCTCCATAGCCTTCCAGATAACATTAGTCTGGCTTATACTGTGAGAGTTTCCAGGACCTGTTGTAGTTCTACCCTTAATCAATTTATGTTAACATTTGCACTGGGTGTGACGAGGGTGGACAGGTTTAAGAATAAGTATATTAGAGGGTCAGGCCAGGTTTGAAGGTTAATAGACCATGCCAGATAGGCAGGATTAAGTTGGTTTGTACATGTGCTGAGGAGGGATGCAGAGTATATTGTGAAATAGATGCTAAGGATGAAGCCACCAGGTAACAGGAAAAGAGGAATGCCTAAGATGAGGTTTATGGCTGTGGTGAGAGAGGACATGCAGGTGGATGGTGTGACAGCGCAAGATGCAGAGGGCAGGAAGACATGGAAACAGATGATATACTGTGGTGACCCCTAATGGGATCATCTGAAAGGAGAAGAAGACATTGTAGCTCAACCCTTGTGGACTGTGAACACCATTACCATACGTCTTTCCACATGTATGTAACCTGTATAGAGGCCCCATCTGGACAGAGCGTTTAGGTGAGTGGTGACTTCATATGCCAGCTTGTGTATGACACAGCCAAGGACACTGTCCAGTACCATTGCCACTGTGGTGTGGACCTTGTTAAAGAGATGTTTTAACTAGAGTGTCTGTGAATCATCCGGTATTACGTTCTGCAGGTCTGGAAATTTGGCCCTTGTATAGCGACAGGGTGGTGAAATCTGCATTCAAACTGTCTGACAAGGAATTGGTAATGTCAGTCAGATAAGTGTACTTTGTAACCATTTACATTAACTGTGACCCAATTTTTGATTTCCCCTGTAGATTATGAACAACAGTAAAGAAAGCTTTAGTGTTGTCTTTGGAAACGTTGACATTTTGTATTTTGAAGGTTGCCTTGTATGTTTATTGAGGTATTGAATTTTCCCAATGATACTGACCAGAGAGGTTATCCCTTCTTGGTATGTAACTCTTTTTTGGTATAACATCATACCTTCTATTATATATTTAGTTTATGGCAGGGGTCCATGAGACTAATGCACTTTTACTGTATAAGTGATAATTTCTTGTGTTTCTGATAGCACAGTCCATGCAACCCTGTAGGTGAACTGTGTGCATTAATACAGGATTATGCAGCTGGGACAGTGTTAACCTTAGTAATGCAAACCAATGACATATAGTAACAACAGCATCACCCACAGCACAGTGTCAACCCATGTCATACACACACATGTGTACTCAAGTTCCAAAACGTGTGTAATACAATGCATACTGGCCACCAGTAGAAACTATGGAGTGTTAACACTGGCCAATACAGGGCATGCCACCCTGCCCATGTGTCCAATATGCATGTACATGCAGACAGTGCTCCTCCACCATGTTCACAAATGGACACCTGCAAATCTGTGCTGCACACACCCCACACTTACTGTTCACTGTATCACACATGCTGACACAACTACACACATCAGCCAAGTGGCACATGGGCAAACAAAACACAATTGGAATAAACACTGGTGGAAACAATGCAACATTGCTAATTACAGCTTCAATGCATCATGCCTGCTCAGCTATGCCTTCAAGGATATCATTACACATTACTGCTGACAACATGCTACACATTCAACAATTGCTATACTTTATTAAAGTCATCCTGTGCATCAGCACCATGTTAGCCTGTTTCTGCATCAATGTTACAGATGACAGGAGGTGGCACAGGTTTCATCATATGCACATGGTGTGTTGTTTGCCAGTGGCCTACACTGAGCCATACAATCAACATGTGTGTGTGAGTGTGTGTGTGAGGGCCATGAGTACTGTTATGGGCCAATGTTTATGTAATGTGTGCGGGTATGTGTTTGCCCTAGGTTTCTGGTTTATGTGTGTGTGTCTGCATGCACACAGTTCCACCATGTGGCTGCCATATACGGGCTTTGTGAGACAGGTACAGACTGTACCAGGCAGGCTTTACAGATCACCGTCTCTGGCCACGGATACAGAACCTGTGCCTGGCAGGGGTACTACAGACAGTATCAGGTACTAATCCAGACTGGGTACTATCCTCAGAGGTTGACATATGCCCACTGGATCCAGGTCCTCGTTGGGACTGGAAAGAGCCACGTGCATGTGGTCTTCTGGGACAGTCTATGGACAGCCCCCCAACATTGCTGGGGCTGGTACTGGCACTACAGGAGCGGCTGTGACTTGCTGGACGTCCACGGCGACCTCCAGCTGCTGATGTTGCTGGCATATGTCCACATCGATGTCTCAACCATCCCACACTGTCCTGACACATGGACATGACATTGTGGAGGACATCCAATGTCTCACCCCAATGTCTATCAATGACCTCAGTGTAATTAAGTATGGCACCTGCTAGGTCATGGATACTGTCATTTACAGAGGTGTTATGAGCCCTCTGTGCCCTTAGTCCCTGTCTGGTGTACCACTCCATTCATGCCTGTGCCTCCATGACAGCCTGGAACATGCGTGTGGTTGAAAGAGTTGTGGCAAGTCTGCCAGGGGCATGATGACCAGCAGTGTTCTGACGAGAACCCCCTGGGCATCTGCCTATGTGGTACCATTCCAGACATCTGGCTATGGCTGCTGTGTCCTGATACATGTGCCATAGATACCACACTGTCCTGGCCAGTGCCAACCGTACACTGTCCCTCAGCTAAGGGCAATGGTGATGATGGATGTACAGGCAGTATGACTGTGTGCATGGATGGGGTGGAGACTTGTGTATTGTCAATTGATGGCCCAACAACAGACCCTGACAAATTCACTGTGCCTTAACACACCTATCCTCATGATCACTGTCTGTCTCAGTGACATCAGGTTCCCTGCTGTACTGAACCAGCCCCACCTCAGCACCTGTGAGAGGAAAACAGGAAACACACTTTAAGACCTGAACATGATGTCAGACCACATGCACACATGCACATGCACACATGTGCACATGCACACATGCACACGCACATGCCCACATACACACATGCACATGCACCCATGCACATGCGCATGCACACATGCGCACATGCACATATGCACACATGCACAAATGCACACACACAAATACACTCCTCCCTAATGCAGACACACACACACACACACACACACACACACACACACACACACACACACACACAACACCAGCAATCTCAGCACATACACAATAGCAGGTGATGGTGGGGTACAGTATCACAAGGAAAACAGTCATATCACACATCAGCATGCAGGACATGTGTTGCTCAACAGCATGCAGTGCAAGTGTAGCCAGTCCTTGTTACTAACAGTATACATGGCATTGATGCATGTGTTTTGTTATTAGGTGATTGGCCTCCCCCTGGAATGCAATGCATACATGGACACAACATTGCTGTGCAAGTATTCAAAACTCTGTAATGTACTGTGCACCATAACTCACAGGTCTACATACCATGGCTGAATGTGTATCTGTGTGTCAGATAGGTATCCAATGCTGATTACAGCCTCTGTGTCTTTAACAAATAATTGTGGACACAGTTTTAGCACATGCATGATGAGTATTCACACAACATCATCAGTGGTTCATGTATAATTGATGGAATACCATTCATCCACATACCCAATGTACAGTAGTTATGGTGAGTGTAGATCATATTGTGGACATGCCAGTGTCATCCATGACATGGCATGCTAAAACACAACTGCATATTTAAACATCACACATACTCAATGTGTGTCATATGACCTAGCCACTCAATAGCATCACAAGACATATATGTGTCAGTTGTGCAAATGGTGATTGGTATGCATATTGTTTAGAGGTGCATATGTTTGCATACACACAACATTGTGATGTATAGCAATGAAAATTATGTGTAGTACTGTGGTTACAATAACTGGATGGGGTATAGTACCATAGGCCATCATCATGAAGCATCATGTGGTCACTCAAGGCTACAAATGTTTCCCAAACCAGCACTAATCATGCTGTACCAGAACTGTACTACCTTGGCTACATTCACCATTTCACAACCAGTTGTTACATGGGTTTGTAAGGAGGCCAATAATGAGCATTTCCTGACATGAATGTGTAGTGTGTTGCAGAGTGTTTAAATGTCCCATGATATGCCTCTACCCCTCAGGTATATTATGTGTAATGTGTGGATGAGATTTTGGATACTGGAGTGTGTCTTTACAGAGGGTTTGTGAATTCTTTATGTGTAGCATGTTAAAATGCTCTGTGTATGACATAGTTGTGTATGTTATGTGCATGTTGAGTATCAACGTTGCCTATCCAATGGTCACTACAGTGTAGCCACATTTGTTTGAGATGATCTGGGTATTGCATGTGTTTGAGGCAGCTAATCGCATTAGTGAGATGTGCATGGTCTTACACCAAACATGCACAGCATGCATTATGGGTAGGTGTGTCACATATGTACATGGCCTACACATTAACTATGACATGCACTTTTTATTTACAATAATAAATGTAGAGCACACTCACCAGCATCTGTTCGCTGCCTTGATGTCACCCCAGAGGGACCTACATAGAGATGAGACAGTTTGTCAGTGGCCAAAACTGTGGCATTGCTACTGTGTGTTTGCAATCTTACAGTAGAACAACAGGCCTACAGATTATATTCCAAATGATCAGTATTGCACAACAACAGGCTCCACATCTTCTAACTACACACCCCACATCTCACATATGCATGATCTACCAATACAGATAACAGTAGTCTACAGATATGCCATGTTACCTGCATGCTCCATGTGTGCTTGCTGGGTGGCTCCAACCTCCATCATGGTGTATGTCTGCTGCTGTTGTTGTTGTTGGGCAGGTGCCACGAGATTCAGGAGCAGCTCCTCCACTCTGGTGAGTGGGGGATGGATATTAACACCACCTTCTGTTGCAAACTGTTGTCTCCGCACATCAGAAGCATGTTGATGGACATGTCTGAGTAGATCACTGCAGTGGTGGTGTACCTGCTTATATGTCTGGTTATGCAGGCCTACCTCATTTACCCTCCAGACAACATCTTGCCACATTGCAGTACACCCCTGTTGGTTTTGGCTGGTTCATGAGAACATTAGACTGTAGTGCTGAATCATACAGCTAGTAATGATTTCATCTTCAGCACTACTATAGCTGGGATTTCTGTGATGTGCCATGATCCCTGGAAGACAAAAAAAAATCTGTCTGAGCAAGTCATATGGCACATTTAACATTATACAATACAGATATCACTGAACTGCCATATATAGCAACCTATTAGCTAACGGAGAGTGAAGCACTTTAACTACCACTTATCACTGCTCACCCCACAGCTGCTTGAAAGTGCCTGGCTCACTCTATCTAATGAACCATGTTCTGCACAGCAACAAAATAAAACCATTATATAAGACTATACAAGAGTACCTGGCACACTGTATGCAACACAATGCACCACCTAGCCATAGCAGATATATGTCAAGCTGATGTGTAAAAAAAATGTCATCCATCACAATGAGTGTAAGGTCCAGTAAATGTATTACTATTATACCACACAACTTGTTAATGGCAAACCTGTGGCCAAAATATTTGCACAATTGGGAATATAGGTCACATACTGCTGTAGTCCACTATAGATGTTGTTAGATATGCAGTTATATGTTTTACCACACATATGACAGATGACATGTTACAGACATACCCACACACACATCAGACATAATTACAGGACACAAAGGTATGGCAACCCAGATAAGCTTTACGTGTGTACTATACAGTACTGTGTGTGTCAGTATTTACAAAACCTTAATCTTGAATAATGTAATCTGTGATGAATACAGGGACCACACAAAACAGTGGATGCAAGCAATGTGGACATACACCATACTTTGCTGTACAGGCCTAGAGCTTCAAGTAGTACTACAGTACACACAGGATTTGGATTCAACATCAGTACCAATCAATAATCATAGATGTAGTGCTTTAGCCTCCAATGACACACCCCAGTTAAAACAAAGGGACTTAATTACACTGTATTCCATAGCACTTGTTCTGCCTAGCAACAGAATTCACAGCTTTTGCTGGGATCAAAGCAAGGACCCATAATACCATGACATAAACAGTTTCCTACTAAGCTATCCCACAAATACATATCTCTGACATATTCACAAACACACTGACCATCACAGTCAGTCAACAGTACAGAGAATCTATTGCAACAAGTAGATGTGGCACTTGCTCACTAAAGCAATTATATAAGTCAGCACTAAAAAAATAAAAGCACTACACCCTCACAAACTCTCCTTGAGTACCTTGTTCCCCATTGGCCCTTTTGTTCAATTATAAAGGAATTCCCAATACTATTCTAGCATGTCCAAAGGTCAGTTGTCAATCTCCTCTCCGGTCCAGCTGGTGAATCTGGGAATCTTGAGGCAATGTTACAACTGCCTCATGTACACAGACAACCCTCTCCTCCTCCCAACAAATTCCAACTGGAGGCTAAGGTCTCTCAACTCAGTACTGGCATAACCAGTCAGGAGGAGAAGGAAAACTCACTCACTACAATTCCAGTCTCACATAGACCTACCATGACAGCAAACCAAACACATAAACACACAAAAACATACTCGGAGGCTCTAAATAAAAATCTGCCTAAGCAGCAGAGACCTCCAAAGCAGACACCCAAGCAACCGCTACCCCAAAACAAAACACGTGCAACACATAGCTCACAAAGCCAGTGTGCTGAACAGTCACAGCCCTTAAGGCTAAACAACACACCTGATACACTTGTAATAGGTGACTCTATCGTCAGGCACACTGACGTCCCGCTGACCAGGCTGAACAAGGAGAAGGTCACAGTGAGCTGCTGTCGGGTGCTAGAATCCGTCACATAACACAAGCACTCAGGTCACTCCAAGGCAAGTACAAATATGACTCGGTCATTGTCCATGCTGGTGTGAATGACCTGAGATGTACCTCACTGGACTACATGAAAAGAGACATAGAGGAGCTCTCTCAGCATGTAGCCCAGGCCGGTATGACCCTGACCTTGAGTAGCATCTTACCCTCACCAAGAATGATGCCACAATATGAAGACAAGATGATCAATTTCAACAATTGGCTTAAGTATTGGTGTCATTCAAAGGGGATCCAATGCGTGTCAGCCTGGGATGACATGCTCGACAAGCCACGATGCTTTGCTAGGGACGGCTTGCACCTGTCACCCCTGGGCTTTCGGATATTGGCAAAGGCTCCTGCTTTCCCCATAGTGCCTTTTTTAGGCAAGGCTCAAAAGACAAACCCACCTCCATAGGTATCACAAGGGATAAGAAACTAAGAGTAATGCTACTCAACGCCAGAAGTCTAAACCTCAAGATGCATGCACTCAAAACTCTCCTTAGCATGGAGAACATCGATATCTGTGCAGTAACAGAAACCTGGTTCAAGGCTCCCGAGAGCACCCCAGCACTACCAGGTTATACCTCATACCATGCTTTTCGGCCCCAAAACTTGCACCGAACCACAAAAGGAGAGGGAGTATCAATATTCGTCAAAGAAACCCACACCTCCAGGTTGGTGGCAAAGCATGAAGCATCAGAGACTATCCATGTGCAACTAACAGTGGGTAAAACTGCCTTCCAGTTTATAGCCTGCTACAGACTACCCTCCAAAACCCAGGAACCCCACTCGGCCTTCCTGAGAACACTGGAAAATATGAAGGTCTCTCCAAACACCATTATATTGGGCGACTTCAACTACCCAATCATAGACTGGGAGCATTACTCTAGCTCCAACACCCCAGCCCAAAGGTTCCTAGAATTTATAAACTCAAAAGCTATGGAACAACTTGTTACCACTCCCACAAGAGGGGAAAACATACTGGACCTGATCATCACCAACATGGGGACTCTATGCTCCAGACCAGAAGTGTATCCCTCACTGGTAAGATCAGACCATAAACTAATCTCACTGGATATTCACATCCCGACCCCACCCCCTGCCCAGAAAACCACAGTGAAAAACTTCTCTAAAGCAAATTTCACACTCCTCAAAACTGAGGTGGAATCCTTCAAAGCCCCTGAGCCTGTGGAAAATATGGCCCAGATCGCAGAATCCTTTATAAACGCATTCTATGAACACCTTCAGGAATGCATGGATTATGCAATCCCAAATAAAATCAAGACCCAATCCTCCAAAGGCAGATGTCCTGTCTGGTGGACCCCAGCCATAAACAAACTATACAATAGAAGGAGGAAGCTACTACATGATAGAGCAAAATCCCAAAAAGGGAAGGCATCTCTGATCAGTATTAGAAAAAACTACGGGCACTCATAAAATCATCTAAGGCCAGCTTCGAGAGAAAAATTGCACAGGACACTAAGGATAATCACAAGGCTTTCTTTAGTTATGTTAGGAACCTGGGTGGGAATTCCCAGATATGCTCAGAATTACTCCAAAATGACAAAAAATACATCAAACCGACAGACATTGCCAACATCCTAGCTGACAGGTTCAGCGCAAACTCCCCCCCACCAAAAGGGCAAATATCTATCCCAGCAGAGTGCTGCCCCCTGACATCTCAGATGCTCAGGTAAGAGCTGCCCTCTCCAAAGCAAAAAATACAGCATCAAAGGGACCAGACGGTGTCCCGGGCTGAGTTCTACATGAACTCCAAGAAGAGCTAAACCCAAACATAAAACTACTGTTCAATCTCAGCCTTACTACAGGATATGTACCCAAAGAGTGGCGTACAGCAACAGTGGTCCCTCTCCATAAAGATGGTGCCTCAACGGATCCTGGAAACTATCGCCCCATAAGCCTGACTAGCTTGGTCTCCAAAACTATGGAAAGGATCATCATGGACCTCATAAATAAAGATATTTGAGACCTACAGACACTGGATCCTACCCAGTTCAGCTTTGTTAAGGGCAGATCCTGCCTCTTAAACCTGGTCGATTTCTTTGAAACAGTCATAAAGGCCATTGACAAGGAGAAGGTGGTCCACACAACCTACCTGGACCTCGCAAAAGCCTTTGATGCAATACCCCACTCGGGCATTATAGATAAGCTGACCAACTTAAATATAAACCGCTATGTCACTAGATGGGTTGCAAACTGGCTCAAGGACAGAACCCACATGGTTAGAATTGCTGGAGCCATGTCAGACTCCAAACCAGTTACAAGTGGCATCCCACAAGGCTCAGTCCTGGGACCTCTCTTGTTTGGTATATATTTCTCGGAGGTACAGGCCAACACAGAAGGACTGTGGCTGACCAAGTTCACAGATGACTGCAAACTGGGTGCCATAATCGACTCTCCAGCCGACACAAGCATCTTCCCAAAGGGCCTCACAGAAACAGACAACTGGTGCCAGAGCCATGGCCTCAAGCTAAACGCCAAAAAGTGTATAGTCATCCCCTTTGGCAAAAACAAAGTGCCCACAAATTACCACATAGGTGGTAATCCATTAAGTACAGAAGAAGTAATTAGGGACCTGGGGACTTAAGTTGATAGCAATCTCTCATTTGACAACCATGTGGCCAAGTGGTTAGAAAAACATTTTATATAGCCCACCTAATCATGAAGGGATTCACATCTAAATCAGGGGAGGTCATCATGCCTCTTTACTCATCCCTCATCAGGCCCATAATTGAGTACAATGCCCCTTTTGGGATGTACCTTACCAGACACCTGGAGCAATTGGAAAGACCCCAAAAGTATCTCACCAAGAGGATCAAAGGGCTCAAACAGATGCCATATGCTGCCCGGTTAAAGAAACTCCAGCTCTACTCAGTGGCATACCACCTGCTCAGAGGCGATCTGTGCCTGACGTATAAAGCCATGTCCAACCCGGAATTAATGGACATGCTGCACCTCAGAAAATCCAAATCCCATCAAGCTACGCGCTCGAGAGACTTGAACCTCAGCACTGAAATAAATAGGACATGCTGGAGGGACAGATTCATAACACAGAGTCTCCCTTCACTCTGGAATAAAATCCCAGTCCAGGTTAGGCAGAGTCCCTCATTGACTCTCTTCAAGAGGAATCTTGATGAATGGATGGGAGATCATAGGTTTACCCCGGGTATCACTTCTGTGTCACTG
Source organism: Protopterus annectens (assembly GCF_019279795.1). Taxonomy (NCBI): domain Eukaryota; kingdom Metazoa; phylum Chordata; order Ceratodontiformes; family Protopteridae; genus Protopterus; species Protopterus annectens. The sequence goes on from NC_056740.1 coordinate 124,143,775, forward strand.
TTAGACAGAGGCACAGTATACTAACCTCAAAAAAGGGCATAGCAAAATTAATTTAAAATAGGTGGCGAAAGCCAAACACACTCTGGCTAGGCTTATAAATGCCCTAGGGCAGATAGCCTAGTATGAACCTATGTAGGTGTGTATGAGTATATGAGTATATATGATTCTCTCTCTCTCTCTGTATATAATAATATATATATATATATATATATATATATATATATATATATATATATATATATGTATATATATACTTATACACATCCATTGGTGTACATATACATATATATGTAGGCACATATACATTTCACCTTTCATAGTGGGAATATCAATTATACAAAGGATGTGAGGTGTACAGTAATGTAATAATATCGCACTGTCTTGTGATAAATGCATTGAAAGTGTTCACAGCCCAGGTAGCTTTAGCAGGCCTCACTGGCTTCAACATTGCAAACTGAGCAAACCCCCACACTGTTTAACCACCACATGTCATATACCAGCACTGTATGCTGTCTTGTTTGTCACACACTAAAACCTACATACAAATATGCGCATACTAACCTTCACCAGCATATATATCTCCACCCTTCACAAACAGTTGCAATATGTCCCCTGCTCTATGCACATATACAGATGTGAATATATATGACACATATATATTTCTCTGTATGTGTGTGGCATACACACACAAGGTCCACACTGTTGTAAGTCCCTGGACCTCACAGCTGAACTGTTGGGCCTTGCTGCAACACAAACAGGTGTCACATGTGAACACACACTAACATTAGAGGGGGTATATATAGCTACAAATGCTAGATAAGCATACTAGACTGCTACAGCAGTTGCCAATGCTAAGCTACACTTTAATATGACTATCATGCACATGTTGCTCTGTCACACCCATGATTATATAATGGCAGTGCTAATCCCCCCAACAGCCATTGGCCACACTACTGTACAGAACACAGATAACATGTATCAGATCTTTGACATTTAATGCTGAGCTACACATTTCACAGGTATGTCCCACTGCCCACAGGTACACACTGTATTTTCCATAGCAGTAGTTAAGCAGGACATCTGTGCATAGATAAGTACTGCTGCTACATATGAATGGTTCACATTATGTAGACTACTCTTCAAAAACATCTACTACATGCCAGTAAATACATATGTGTCACATACCTTTCATTTGTATGATTTGGTATTATTTATTTTTCTTTTTCGTTTTCTCTGTCTCTGTCTCTCTCTCTGTCAGTCTCTGCAATAGAGTGATTGAGTTTGTTGGCAGTGATTGCAGCCTGCTTTTCTAGGTATTTGCACATGAGTATGTGAAGGCCTCTGCACCAATTAGTGGCAACCATTTGCTAATTGCATGCAGCCTGCTGTGTAGTAATTGCAGTAATCACTGTCATAGCAATCCAGTAAATTGCTAACTCAGGTAGGCGTGGCCCTTTCAGCTTTCCCAGATGGAGATTATCCTTGTTTGCTGTGGACATCATTGTTTAAAGACAGAAGGTTTGTATAGTTCTTATATCAGAAGCCAGGGGTGTAGCCAGTGATTTACATTTTGTACTAAGACCTAAATGTTGCTGCTTCCAGTACACACTTGTCAGTGTAGAAATGTACTCACCCCTCAAAATGCTAACCCAAGATACATGAGAAGATGTACTTTCTTATCAAATTTTACAATTAACTGCCATACAAAGCTAGTTATTGAGATGTATTCCTTTGGCACAAGAATTGTTTGTGAACTGCTATACTGTGAATATTCATTTACTCAGTTGTAAACAGTTTGTGCTTTTTTAGTGTTGACATTAACACAAGCTGCTCAGAAAAACTGGACACATGTCAGTACTGTGAGTATGCTTACCTACATCCTTGGTAGACCCTGCACACACAGGTATAATCTACATTTGGGTAGGGGTGCAGAAGTATAGAGACCATACGTATTATTGTGTGAATTTTATCTTGCTGGACTTACAGGGTTGCTGTGTACATGTTAGTTTATCAAGGCAAGTAGTCTGTCTACGTAACTCCCAACTGTGGACCTATCCACATGGTAGACAGAGATTAGCCTGTTATTCTTTGTCTGTGCACCACACAGGTCTTTTCAGCACTAGAGCAATGGCATTGTTACAGTTGGTTGCTACCAGTACATGGATACATCCTTTTGTATTTCAGTGTTGTATTCCTACATAAGGGTATGCTTCCGGAATTCCTTCCAAAGCTATTTGCACAGTGTGTAACAGCAGAAAGGCTGCTATGCCTCTGTGTTTCTGCCTCTGCCAGATCTCTCAAACACTCAGGTACATATTTGAACAGACTCAGGGAAAAGTAGAGAAAAAGTCAGGGACACCTTTAAAATATTAGTGCCATTAAGTTGAGACTTTGAGAGAACCAGAGCATATGGATTAATACACCTTTTCTGAAGTAAAAGAAGTGTCTAACTCTTAATTATTGTCATTACTCATTACGTGTAATTCACCACCTTTCTGGCCAAAGTCAGTAGTTTTCGGAGGGATTCAGAGGGACAGAGCTAAATTTTGTTTCAAAATCAGGGACATCCCTGAAAATTAGGGACAGTTGTTAGGTATGGCCTCTGCCCTAAACAGATATGCCAGTGTTTTTCCTGGTATGATACTGTGTGGGGGTTGTAAAGTGATGGTGTAACATTATTTCCTGCTAGAATGGCTGCTTCTCTTATCACAGTCATGTAATGCAATCCCACAACTGTTGGTAAAGATCCACAAAACAAGTTGTGTGGTATGGCATTCCTATTTTTCCTTTACATTCACTCATTCTGATGCATGATATATTTATTTCAGCACCAACTTGTTGTATATCTACCGTGGCTTAGTGGTACTTCATGTAGTGTAGTATGTACAAGATCCGGGGTTTGAGACTGACAGTGGTGTTTTATTTTGCTGTTGAGCAGAACAAGGGCCCTCACATACAGAGTGACTAAGGCACTTTTATGCAGTTGTAATCAGGTTTGTGCAATGTTTAGCAATGCTTAGCTAAGTGCAAACAAGCGCACACTCACACAAACCCACTAACTACTGCTTAATAGTGCTTACTCCCGCTAACCCCCATGTTCATTTCTTTGAAAGACAAGCTCCCTACATTTCTGGCAGCACACTGACATTTCTGGGGAACACAATACCAAGCTACTCATGTGCCAGATTAATCTGTACATGCTGGGCATGAACCAACAGTTAAGGGCTGTAAATATGCATAAAAGCTACTGGCACTCCCTTCATCCACTTTATATGGGCCTACCCAAGTGTGAGTTAACTAACACTGCTTAATACAACAGTACTATTTCTAAAATGCAACAGTACAACAACATATCAAAGAAAATCACACAGACACACTCCAGGAATTATACCTTTATTAAAGAATTATTACACTTTATTTATTGGATTAAAACACTTTTTTGAAGGCTCTCTCATTTATTTTATATAACAGTACATGCAGAATAATTATTAAAGAATGATTATACCTTTATTTATTGGGTTCCAGAAAAATAGCGAATTGGAAATACAAGAAAGGTAGAACAAAAGGCAGCTGTACCAAAACGCTAGCTGCCACCTCTCACAGAACAGTCCAGCTGGAAAGAACGGAGTACTTTCTTAAAAACAACCAAAGTTTATTAAACAAAAGTTTAGCGCTTTCACTCGCGAGATGCGAGCTTCCTCAGAACAATGAATGAGTGATGGAACATTATTAATATACTAAGAAATGGCACCAAAAAGCATCTAATTCACCAATTAAACAATTCAAATATAAAAACAGTCAGTGCTAACCTACAATACACAAATAGCACTGTTCCTAAATCAAATAATGTAATATATTAAACATAATTTTTCGAATATAAAATCCATATACATAAAATACATAGGAGAACTCTTTAATCTAAAAGGAGGAGCGGTTTAATAGACAAAAAGTCATTAATCCCTGGGTGAGTGGTGGCATCAGTGTAAATTTGCCACCATAATTCTCTATATTTTAAGAAAGTACTCCGTTCTTTCCAGCTGGACTGTTCTGTGAGAGGTGGCAGCTAACGTTTTGGTACAGCTGCCTTTTGTTCTACCCTTATTTATTGGGTTAACATACTTTTTGAAGGCTCTCTCATTTATTTTATATAACAGTTCATGCAGAATAATTACTAACCTGCCTGTTGATGCAGCCTTTGCAGCCAATCTTCATGGGCTTGCTGATTCATAGCCTGGACACCTGCAGCTGTGAAGTAAATGCAGTGATAATGAGATATACCTATCCATAGTATAGACAAGAATAGCAATTCTTAAATATTTAATACAATGGCTGCTTACTCAGTAGTGGGGCATTTGCCATCCCATGGGCCTCCTGGATCCACTGGTCCAGTTGATCCTCCTTACATCACTTCAGGTCAGAGTAATGATGCCTGACCTGCTCACCAGTCTGAGGAACACCAGTGACACTGGTGAGATCATGAGCTAGACAGTTCCAAGCCTCCATTTTGTATTGGGTGCCCTGGTACTGGCCCCACAGGAGTCTTTCCTCATGATTGTGGACAAGGAGCCAAACCATTACTTTGGTCTCTTCAATGCCCTAACGTTGCACTCTAAATCGAGTGCCTTCTCCAACACCAGCCATGCTGACTGCAGAATGGAGCTACAACCAGTTATCACAAGTATTCCTGCCTGTGGAGCTTAAATATACCTAATTTCCCACACTTATTTGTGATTGGCCAGTTTTGAAAAAACTCAGCTGTAGGCACACCTGCTTAGCTGATGTTATCAATGTTTAATATTCCTTTGATATATATATATGTCTGTTGAAAGTGCATGGTTATGAAATGCTGTCATGGCTTAGTGGTTATGTACTGTGACTACAGTGCACAGTATCCCGAGTTCGAGCCCTGTCACTGTTTTTTATTTTCCTACTGGCCAGACCTGAATGATTAAGGTACAGTGAAGGAGGTGTGGCCGTGTTTAGCTGATTTTGCTCAACTTTGCCCGACTTTGCTCAGCATTGCTCGACGTTGCCTGACGTTGCCCGACGTTGCTCGACATTGCCTGATGTTGTGCTGGTTAGAGCGGTGTGCAGCTTCATGCAAACATGTTCTGTTTGCGCTAGTTTGCGTGATGCGCAGCTCTGCGCAAAGACATTGCACTAGTTAATGCAGTGCTCAGCTACGAGCAATTAAATATAAATATGCTCAATACTGGTAAAATATGCTTAGCAGTGCTTTACATTGCTTAAAATAATTTACTCATGCATCAGTATGCATAACCATTTCACCTTCCAATACATATATATATATATATATATATATATATATATATATATAAAAATATATAATTTGTTCACTACTATGTATAACATTTCAATGCTTTTTACAAAACTTTACATAATACATGTCAGGAAATATTTGTGTATACAGATTTCCAACAGAAAATGGAAAGTGTAGTGGTGGGACTCGAAACGGGAATGCCTCCTCTTTGTGCGAAGGCTCTAACCACTACGCTATTGCTATTCCACTTAATTTGCATATATTTTTCTTATTATCCTCTTTGGTGTCTAAACTGCTAACTGTAGCTAAGCAATGGGCAAAACCATGCAAACACACGCAAATATGGGCAGCTATATCAGAAATGAAAAAAAAAACATTTCTTTTATTTTTTATATTTGTACGGGGTTTACTATATGGGGGAGTGTAGTGTTAGAATGTACACATGTGAGCGGACTCACTCATGTAACTAGACATTTCCCGAGTTTCAAACTTGCAGGGGCGTGGATTTTTGGACTGATAGGCAGTCCGACATGCCCCCTACACTTGTCCATGCTCTGTGTTAGTTTTAGAGTTGAGGCAGCACACCCTCATTAATATGCATGGCATGCTGCTGTCTTACTCTTAGACTGGCTCTTCTGTGTAAGACTAATTTAGTCTTACACATAAGATTAGTGAATCCTGGGGAGAGAAATAAGACTTACATTGCATTTACACAATAAATAGTCATAAATGATTGTGTGATCACTCAGTGCACTACTTCTGAATTAATACATGTACAAACAACTGTCATATGTTTCATTAGTACTGTGGATGATGTTTCATTTGGTTGTATGCACAATGATTTTAGTTCTCTGCTACAAAGCTGTTTGTGTGGCAAAGAAAGATAAGACATCCTTATTGTGTTTTTAAGCTTCATTGAAGTGAGAGTTCAAATCCAGTCCTGTATAAAAATATTTCATGTGCACCAACATAAATTTTGTAGTGCTGTTTATTTAATCAATTTCTTTTCTTCATCTCACCTAATTTCCCATATTTCTAATGCCAGTGTTTGCATGGTGCATGGCTTAGCACAAACAACTGAAATGGAGAAAGACAATGAATATCAGGTTTAGCTGTGCTTATCTTGTTTGCACTATGCTTAGCAGTGTGCAAACCTGGACTGGTAGCTCACACAGGAAGCAGACAGAACACCTGCAGACAGGGTGTGGACAGTGTAAAGGGCAAAAAAAATGATACATTATTACATTTTTTACTTTCCATCTTGAAACACCACTAAGTGATGTTGAGAAGTGGTTATCAAGCTTCCCCAACCCAACACCTGCAACCATTGAACATCTGCAGACAGGATGTAGACAGTCAACAGTTTCAAAACCCATTCTATTAATTCTGTTGGACACCATGCAAGCATACAATGTGGCATTGCATGGCAGTTAACACACAGAACTTAATGAATAGGGAATTATGCAACTGTTATATAACCATGTATGTGGCAGCAGGTGTAAGTGTAGGGCTGCAATACAAATGGTCCTGGGTTCTAAAAAAGGAAGTGCAACATATTTGTACTGTGATATTCCAGTTTATAGTAATGAACAGGCAAATATACAAGTGTTATTTAAATGTTCCTGTGGCAACAGATGTAATTATAGGGCTGCCATACACAAGGTCTTGGGTTCTAATAGAGGCAATTCCAGACATTTTTTTACTGTTGTTCCATTTCACATTATATTAAAGATCAGTTATAACACTTTATACATAATTATAAATAGTGGAGCTGATATGAATTACATGTATGAGAGATAAGGCACCCTTACTGAATTTTGAAGGTTCAGCTGTATGACTGAGGGTATAATGTCTACTTTGTTTCTGTAAGTATAATTCTATTATCTTGATTTGGTTGACCTTCACACTTAAATGAGACACATACACAAATTAATCTATATACAAGAATCTTGTCAGGTCATACACTTACATGGTTAACACCTCAATCTGGCATCTGTATTTATAAATGATCCATGAATATGTCTGAGCAGCACTTCTTCTGTTGCAAAGATAGGAACTCACTGCTGTGGAAGAAAATGTTTGTCCCTTATGCATAGGTTTGAATCTCACACTGCAAAAATCAATTTTAGCAGGATATAAAGCCAGAGAAACATGTGTCAGGTCAGGATATTCATGCCTTCAGTGCATGTCAGGAAAGTTAAATCACCTAACAGTTGCAGCAACAGAAATCCATCAAACTAATGTCAAGTTTCAGATTAACCTTCCAATTTATAAATTGCTTTCCTCCCTGGTTTGCACTGTTGCTCTCCACTTAACATCATGCAAACATGGTTGTTTAATTTCTTGGGTGTGCACATTACCAGTAAATGCAATAACAGGAATTGATGAGAAATCATTATTTGCTATTGCTTTACTTTTGGGGTTAGACATGTCTGGCTTTAGAGGGGAAGGTTTCCAATATCGGCACAGAGGTGGGGTGTTCAGGAGTCCAGAATATTTATTGGACTCCTGGTAATGCACCACAGCCCAAGGCTTCTACAGGAGGACTATTCTGGCTCCCAGTACAATTCTGAGGCTTTGAATAGTCTGGCCAAGGCTGTATACAGTGAGAATGGCATCCCACGTACTGGAGAAGAGGGTAGTCACCACTTTTACTGACCTAGAAAAGCACAAGAGAGATGCACTCAACCAGTGGTTGGATGAGTTGAAAACTAACAGCATCCCGCAATTCAGTAAGTATGCTAATAAAGAGAATTTATAATAAATCTAAAGCTAAATATAGGCAAGACTGGTATGCATAATGCTGTTCTTTTATTTTATTTTCACAGATAATCCTGAAATTGTGGCAAATAGGCAGGCTCATACTGACCATCTGGAGAGACTGAGGGGAGCAAATGGTATGTATGCATCACAAGAGACGTATTATTGTAGGTTTAAAAGTTAAAGAAAAGCGTTTGTGTTTTCTATACAGTAGTAGCAAAGTAAGTATACATATCCTAACTGTAAAAGCAAGTATGCATGCATAAGTCTATAGCACAAACCAACTTTAGCAGTCAAGTATAAGACTGTAGTCAGAGGTCGTGTGTTCATATACCATGAATAATGGCTATACAATACTGCAATTCTTTAATAATTTTACATAAATTAAAATCTATACAAGTGGCATAAATGTCCTCATGTTAACTATAATCTGTTTAATTAGACCTAGCATATGTGCAATATATGCACATTGCAAGAATTACTTTGAGGAATCTATAATTATAGCTTGTACTTTTTAGGATGTATACTTAAATGCAATACTTCACATATAATAGTTGTATAATTGTGATAATGCATTGTGCATCATATATGATGGTACTAATGTTATCTCCTTTTTCTCTCACCCCATCCCTTATCTCTTTTTATTTTCTATTATGTGTCATCAAAATGTCTCTATGTCTTCCATCTGTAACAAATAACTAAAAGCTTCACAGCACAGTAAGGTAGGCCAACCCCAGTGGGTCAGCCTGCCCCCACTACACTGGCTCCAGCACTGATGCTCAGCACATTTGGGACACAACCTGGAACTACTGTCTGTGCTGCCTCTACAGTACCTCTGCCCTCATGTAGCACTACCTCAGCAGCTGGTGCTGTGGTACCCTCCTGAAGTACTGGAAGAGGTGGAGATTTCATCACCCACCAGGAGAAGCTAGGGTTGGTGCGTAGGTTAGTGCACAGCACCATTGGTGTACACCTAAACTGGATGGAGAGGCTGTCCTCCCTCATAGTCCACAAGAGGAGAAGACTTCAAGCACTCCAGCAGCCAGTGGAGTAAGGGGCCAGTGATGACAGTCCTATGGGTGAGGACTAGAGTCTCACTGTCCCCATGTTTGACAGACATGAGCTTGTTTTCATCCCCTCCCTCACCCCAATCATGGTGTCCTCCAACCTTTTGTGTACCTCACTGTCCCTGTGTCTTGTCTTGTTTGTTTGCATTTGCTTCCTCAACTACCCAACTTACCTAACACAGAAATATCAATATCCCTTACCCAGAATTCCTCCTACTGAAGTAAAAAAATAGGCACCTGTCCCACAACAAAATGTCATCTCATATATAGCTCTCCATTTCACACACATGTTTCTTGACACACTTCATTTGGTCCAATTGGCAATACAACATGATTGCATTGTTGTCACTCCTCTTTGTGGAAGTGGTAGTCCAAATTCAGCAAATATTCTGTACATATTTTCATTTTACACTGTTAAAGAAATGGATAGCTCTTTTCTACCTTTCTCCTGCACATCCTTATATTGTTTTCCCTTTGTTCTTCCCCCTGCTTGCCCCCCATTTCACCACTTTCCTATCTACCCCATTTTAACACTTATAATCTGGTCAAAAATAGAATCACACACAACACACATAAGTACCAAAAAACAATGAAGCACTTCAGTTTTTTACCTCTATGTTTGTGCAGAGTTTGGCATTGCGCAACAATGCCAAGTGATGGCGAATGGCTCTTTCTTGGTGCCATTACCTCTATGCAATGCCACTTAAACATGCTATGCTACATCAAAACATTGCACATGGTGAATGCAGTGTAAAACATAATTTCATTGTATCATCACTACTTATTTAAACATCTTGCATACACCTATATTTATCCCTATTTCATCTGAACTAAAAAAGAAATGTATCAATGCATTTACACCTGCTGCCACAGAGTCAAATAAGCAGTAAGTATGTTTCATACACTCAATATTAAATATAATAATTTTAGCATTGAAACTTACATTTGCACACAGCTTAACTATGACAAACAGGGAAAATAGTACAAATGTGTAGTCACATGTGCAAACAATTTGGCAACCATCACACAAATCACCTGCTCAGCAGTGCACTATGCAAAGTGGATAATAGTATGTATTACTTTTGTTTACTATCCATTCATTGTTCATGACATAAAACTACACGTGAAACAGAAAAAAATGAAAGCCCTGTCTAAGACAATGTCACATATTTACAATGCAGCAATCTGTTACCTCCATCATGCACTGCAACCCTAGTCTCTCAGCAATTGTTCACAAATATAACAACTACACTACATAAAGTAATAACAAATGTTGTGTTATATACTATACACATCTTTAGAATGACAATACACATTCAGATTTTCCAATGCTTGTAGTAGTAATGTGGACATCTGTTTGCATACAGTTTGTAAAGCTGTCTGTTAAAGTATACTTTACATTGGAGCACAACTATGAAGCAATACATATTGCACACTTATTAATCTGTTAACATGCTGAACTTGAAATATTTTGGTAGTTGAACATGCCTACACATCTATTTCATATAGACCTCCCAACATCATTTCTCCAGTATCCAGTGCTGTTGTCATCAACTATAAATTGCTCTGCAACCTTGTAAAAGTCAGACTTGTGCAGTGGCACTTGCAGGAAGTACTGAGTTTTCTAGTCTATATACTTAGATAGATAAGGGTTCTGATCTCACTGCATCAAGTGGGAGGTGTGTGTGTTTGTGTGTGTTTATTTGTACACTTGCTTGACATTACAGACAGCATTTTACACAAACAAAGGGACAGGCATGTCTATCAGAAATTAACCCTTCTCTGGAACAGGCTTCCCATCCATTTGAAGTAGAGTTCTTGTGTGGATCAGGAACCAGAAATTTACCTCTGGTCTGGTACTTATGTGCCCATTATACAGGTGCAGCCTGTAAATGCTTGACCACCTATGGCCAAGCCTACATATGCCCTTTAAACTAGCCCTAGGATGTCAACATTTGTCAGATACATTTGGGAAACATGGCTACCCTTAAAAATGCCCCTGGGGTTGTTAGCCTAGTAATCAACTATGAATCCACAAAACTATGTTATAGTGATGGATAGAGTAATTAAAGTGTAACATCATTAAGATATTTGGAATATGAGGAAAATTTAGGAGGAAAATTATTCCAAAGAAGTGCTAAATATTTTCATGAAAAAGTTAGTAATGAATCTGCAAAGTGCTGGCACAGGTAGCTGTAAGCTCAAATAGGAAAAGTAATTGCTTTGAAGACATACACATTTGTTTAGTTACTGAAAGTTGACTCCAGTGAGAACTTACCTTCCCTTCCTTGCCAAATTTTATTGACTACCATGCCTACATGTCCACAGGAAGATGTGGGGTACATCCATATTGGTTGGAGAACCTATTCCTTAATAACAAGTCATGCATGATACCATACTGGAACTATCAAACTGAACAGACTTATGCCTAACTACCCCACTATAAGCTAGCTTATCTATATGACTACCAACAGCTGTGCTCAAATATTCTTCAACTATACTGAGAATAATTTCCTTGACCAAATTGTTTCCATTCCCATCAGGGAAGATATTCTTCTAGGCTTGATCTGTACCTACTTTCTGTACTATGGAAAATCCAATCAACAAGCAGTAACCTTGGGCTGGATTCTTTAAAGTTCATGGAAGCTATCTGTGGGCAGCACAGCATGCTGAAGGAAGACTTCAGGGCACTTGCTGCAGACGCAATTTCAGAAGACATGCTGAAGGCATTCTGAGTAGTTAGCTATTCAGTGTAGAATAATTACAGATTCCACACATGCTGTCTGATTCCAAAAGATATTGTGTGCACCAAATACAACTTAAATGTGACACACTGCCACACCAACTCTGTTTCTGAAATCCTCAGCATATGCTTTTCAGACCCCAAGGAATTAAAGCTAATACTATGGAGTCTGATGAAATCTGTACCAAAAGAAATAAAAAATACTTAAAAATGCAACCTGCTGTTAATGAATTGCATCAAGCTGCAGTGATACAAGTCATACATGAGGCTGTGGCTGTGGTAGAAGGCAGCCATCTAGAGTCAGAGCAAGGCTGCAAATAAACCAGTTGTCAGAGCAGCAAATAATTGACAGATACCATGTAGACAGACAACTGGTACAGGCTGTCTGAAACATGTGTGCCCCATACATGTCTGTGCAGACCCTATGAGGAAACCACATCCACCCTGAAACCAAAGGATGTCTCAACCTTGGAATACTTGTATCTGGGACATGCCTGAGACACATGGGGGATTCTGTGGAGTGTCACAGACAGCTGCCAGCCACATCCTGGTAAAATTCCTGGAAGCAACGTGCAGTAAGATGGATTACTACATACAATTTCCATCCACCTATTTGAATGGAGAACAGTAATGCACCAATTCTATAGCAGTGCAAACTTCCCCTATGTATTTGGTGCACCGCCAGTACACCCTGAAGCAGACCAATACATAAACAGAAATGGCTGGCTATCCATCAACTGCCAATTTGTGTGTGCAGCAGAAAGCAGCATAACAAACATCACAACAACACACCATGGAAATGTCTATGATGCTGTCATATAGAGGGAAAGTGGACAGAGAGCAGCATTCCAGCAAGGTGAAATACCTGAGGGACTACTACTAGGTAAGTACAGGAGCACAGCTAGGATGTAAGCCAAGGATGGCCCTCACAGTGATATCCATTCTGGCTGAATGTGTTTTCATTTCCCACAACAGGTGACTATAATTATCCATTTGAGCCATGGCTAATGACCCCATGCAAAGAACCACCCAACCCTGCACAGGAGGCCTACAACAGAGCATATACAACAAACAGAAACAGCATAGAGTGTGTGTTTGGTGCAATCAAAGCTAGGTTCAGATGTCTGGACACATTCAAGCTGCACTGCAATACACACCTGAAAAGCAGCACAGATGATAACAGTGTGTGCCATACCACACAACACGCTAACTGGAGAACATTGTGCTCAATGGCCAATGGTGATTCAGTGAACAGGTGGTCTGCCTGTCCCAGGTTGCAATCTGCTGAGCACAGTCAGGGAATGCAGAACCCTGCTGGTACTATGACACTGCTGCAGTATTGCAAAGACCAGAGTTTCTACTGACTGTGCCACAGCTAGCAGATTCTCATTTTGAGTGGCCAATGCTGCCATTATCTTACTATGTCTGTGCTCTTATCCTTCATGCATGACATGTAGCTGGTGTGCACATGATGTGTGGCACGTGCTAGTGCATGAATGTCTGGCTGATGTCATTGTTGCTATGAGCATTCATTTGCCTGCAGCAGGAGGTAGACACCTTCTGACACCTGGCCATGCACAGCATCTACATGCCTACAACTACAGCAATGCCCTTTTTCAGGTTGTTATGGGGAACTGCCATCAGCAGCTGTCTGAACTGGGGTCTGCCATTCAATAGCCTCACCATGTTCAATGTTCAATATCCATCATCCTCTGAATGGTCAGACAAGTTCCCCTCCACATCTGAGACTACGGTTGCAGTAACATCATTGTCAACATCTTAGATAGATTCTCCCAACACATCAAGGTTCTGTGTGCCAGGATGCATAATACCATACTGAGACACATATGAAACCACATCATAATCGATGGATGGGCTGATGGATGATATAGATAGTTGATGTGCTACAAGATATAAAGATACAGATCAGGACAATGCACTTACATCACCTGATGGATAACATCAAAACATCAAAAGCATACCTCACTCCAATGTTACAAATAATGATGACTTTACATGAGGTCTACTGTACGTATGTTTCATGGAATACACATACAGGGATTATATAATTAGGTTAAAAGGCTAACATACATGACATATGTGAGGAATGCAAACAAAGCACACACCTGACAACCCCTTGTGGGAAGATTATGTTGTTGAAGAGGGATGAACATCAACTATTGTAGGGGGAAAAACAGCATTACTGATCACATTGTTGCCACCATTAACCTTGTAAACACAAACAAAAATCAAAAGTCGACAAAGCAGCTGGACAAAAAATGAATCAAAAGAAACTGCTCAAGGCTGGAAAATACGAAACCACAGACTTCACGATCTTTAAAGAGACATTTAATATTGATGGCTTCATTTAACCCAGGAAAATGATCCGCCTGTAATTTAATTTTACATCTAGTTTCTCTTTGAGCCAAAAAATTCCTGTAATCACCACCCCCTGTAATCAGGTTCACAGTGTTCCAGGATAGAAAACAAACATTTTTTAAAACCAATACATTCAACACTATGTCTATAAAATATTTGTTTTTTGTCCTTTTTTCTAATATTATACATATGCTCCTTCATTCTAACATTTAATTTTCTAGTAGTCATACCAATATAAAATGATGAGCATTTGTCACACACTGCAATATAAACAACTCCTTTTGTTTTACAACAGAAATTACCAGGGACCCCTATAGTGTTAGGTATGTAAGGAAGTTGAATATAAGGACCTTCTAAAATAAACCTACAAACAGAACAATCATGACATTTGTGCATATCCCTATTAATGTGCCCCTTCTTAATGCTACATGTGCTTCTATCTCTCCCCTTTTCAAATGCTCCTTTCAAACTATGTTCGTTCCTATAAACAAACTTTGGTTTCCCCTTAATAGCTGCCATTAAATCAGCATTTCCTTCGAGGATATTCCAATTATTGTTTATAATATTACGTATGCCTATATTGTCAACACTCATGTTCATACTGAAACATAAAATTTCATTATACTTTCCAGTTTCCTTAACTTGGGGTATTAGTCTATTTTTCAAAATGGGTGGATACAAAGTTGCATGTTGCTTAGAAATGTCATTAGCTGCTTCCCTTAACAAACTCTCACTGTACCCCCTCTCCAAAAACAATTGTATGATGAATTCAAGCTCATTAATAAATGTCTCATCAACACTCGTCATCCTGCTAGCTCCTATAAATTGGCTTTTGGGTATGTTATTCAGCATGAATTTCGGATGTTGACTGGTTGCATGTAAATAATTATTCTTAAAGGTTTCTTTATGAAAAATACTACTAGTAAAATTTTTTCCCAATGCATCCCATGTCAGAGTTACATCCAAAAAATTAATGGAATTCCCATAACATCCCACAACAAACTTCAAAAAGTCAGAAACCTCATTCAACTTGTTACAGAATAACTGCATTTCTCGAACCCCTCCATATAAAATAAAAATTAAATCATCTATAAATCTTTTATAATAAATGATCTTGAATTCAGTTTTCAGGGAGTCCAAGATGGTGTGTTCTCACCACCCCATGACTAAGTTGGCAAACACTGGGGCTGCTGGGGACCCCATCGCAACTCCTTGAACTTGCTTGTAAAATCTATGATTAAAAGTAAAAAAATTATTTTCTAAAATCACTTCCATAGAATCACAATAAAAACTGACTTCTCCATTAGTTATATTGCTGCATTGCTGTAAAAATGCTCTCATTGCTTCTATCCCCTTGTCATGGTGTATAGGCGTGTACAAAGACACTATATCTAGAGTAAACATAATGTGTTGTGTCGGACTGAATAAATGAGCTTCATTCACAAACCGAATACTATCTAAAAAGTCCCAAGATTCCCTCAAATACGACTTCATTTTGCAAACAATAGGACTAAGCATTGCATCAATCATTTTTGACATACCCGCTGTGACATAATTTGGGGCAGAAATAATAGGTCTGAAGGGGGGGGGGTCCGTTAGGCTTTTGTGACTCTTAGGAATGCCAAACATTACTCCTATTCTAGGATGTTCTACTTCACAAAAATTATACATTGCAGAATCCATGTTGCTGCACATCAAATTTTCATACAAAAAGCTGTTAACAAATCTAAAACATTTCTCTATGTCCTTTGTCGAAACAATATAATATTCATTCACATTACTGAGCATAGATTCCATTTTGTTAATATAATCCTTTTGATTCATCAAGACAGTGAGCCCTCCCTTATCACTTTTCATTATTCTGATGTCTCTAGAAGTCACTAACTCTTTCATGGCATTTCTCATGTTAACATTCAAGTTATTAAAATAATATTGACTCTTTTTATTGAGCAAAGCACGAATCTCATTCTCACATGTTGTTTCAAACACCTGAATAGTATGAATTAAACCTGGATTAAAACTAGAAGGTTTAAAAAAAACATGCTATTGTTTTTCTCACATCTTTCAAAATATATTTCAGATTTAACTTCCTAGTAAATTTCTTTAAATCAATGAAGGTTTCAACTACATCAACTCGCCTAGTGGGAATGAAATTTAAACCTAACTTTAACAGCTGAACATGAAATTTGTTTAAAATACAGTTAGATAAATTCAAAATGTCCTTTTCAAACTCACCCTCATCTACTCGTTGTCTGTAGATGACTCAGACATTAATCTTGCCTTCTTTCTGGTCATCTTCTGCTGCTTGCAAGTTCTTTGCTCTTTCTCTGAACTTAAAAAAAACACCCTGTTTGATAGCAGTGTCACTGTTTTCTTTATCAAAAGTTTTAGGTATAGATGGAACAGCCGTTTCTTCAACATTAACCATAGAATCTTCAGTTTCTGAAACACTACTAAATCCAGAAACATTGTCAAAATTACTCATATGCCCCACCTGCTTAAATAAAGTTCCTTGTGCATTGGATTTAAGGTGAACCGAAGAAAAGGTGGACCATTTGTTATTAGACCTGCCAAACAGTTGTTTTCTTTCAGTTTTAAGAAAAATGGAAAAAGCAGTGCCAGTACTATATGCATTGATATCACGCTCCAATTTTTTGTTCTTTCTCTCAATCAACAACCTTTCATGCTCTTCTATCTCTTTTAAAAGTATGACATGCTCATTTCTCTCACTAAACTTAATATGGAGCTTTGATACGAAACTATCCTCAATAGCCACAATTTCATCTTTGATTTCTCTCATCATGTTGGAATTACGTTCTATCAATAGTTTGAGGAAAGTAACCCCCGTATTGTTGAAAAATTGTTCCAGAGTTTCAAAGAATGGATCAGTCACTGAAACACCACTGGGGCATTTAAAAAACTTCAAGCCTTTCATGACTATATTTAATTCAATGCATTTCAAAAAATATTTATTTTCAATGTCCAAACTTTTGTATTTTTTCAAAAGTTTGTCTAGAGTTCACATTTTTCTTTGAAATGTGGTTGATAAATCAAGTCATTAGCTTTTTTCTTACTATTAAACGGATCCATACTACTAGAGAGAACAGAGGCAATGCTGGCATATGTAGGACTTTGCTTTTCAGCTCTCCGCCCTATATTAGATGTGACTTCCGACTGATTTCTATGAGTTTTACCAGTACTAACCTCAATTACAGTCTGGACATCCTCATCAGATCCATTAAAAAAATGTTCACTAGCTCTTTCAGTATGTGTCTGAGTTTTACGCTCAGAAGATAAGACACATAAAGTCTTTTGTATATCACCCAGAATTCTGACCAGTTGGTGAGTCAAAGTCCCTTCGGTCCCATTAGGAGTATCATGAAGATTTAAATCCAATAAGGGATCATTAGGAGAAACAGCCATGACGACCCCACCGAATACCAACAAAAATCAAAAGTTTACAAAGCAGCTGGACAAAAAATAAATCAAAAGAAACTGCTCATGGCTGG
This sequence comes from Protopterus annectens, assembly GCF_019279795.1. Classification (NCBI taxonomy): domain Eukaryota; kingdom Metazoa; phylum Chordata; order Ceratodontiformes; family Protopteridae; genus Protopterus; species Protopterus annectens. The sequence goes on from NC_056740.1 coordinate 124,161,514, forward strand.
AAAATATGAAACCACAGACTTCACAATCTTTTAAGAAACATTTAAGTTGTTTATATTGCAGTGTGTGACAAATGCTCATCATTTTATATTGGTATGACTACTAGAAAATTAAATGTTAGAATAAAGGAGCATATGTATAATATTAGAAAAAAGGACAAAAAACAAATATTTTATAGACATAGTGTTGAATGTATTGGTTTTAAAAAAGATTTGTTTTCTATCCTGGAACACTGTGAACCTGATTACAGGGGGGTGGGGTGATTACAGGAATTTTCTGGCTCAAAGAGAAACTAGATGGCAAATTAAATTACAGGTGGATCATTTTCCTGGGTTAAATGAAGCCATCAATATTAAATGTTTCTTAAAAGATCGTGAAGTCTGTGGTTTCGTATTTTCCAGCCTTGAGCAGTTTCTTTTGATTAACCTTGTAAACACAGTTAACTCATTCACTCCAATGGAGCTCAGGAAGTTTGCATTTTAATTTCCAATGGGTGGAGCCTAAGCCCTTTGACAGAATTAAATTATGTCCTGTCATTTCAAACAAATGTTCATATCTCTGGAACTATAGGGATTATGAAAGAAATATAAATGGCAAACTCTTCAGAACAAAGTATTTTTATACTGATAGTATTCTTTTCATTCCAAGTCTTAAACCGAATTTTAGAAGTCACAGTAAAACCATTAACTATTACCTTTGTAATATTTTGTAAGCAACCACTCAAGTTACGCACACATTGTCAGCAGCATTTTATTCATCTAGCTGAGAGCTTTCATATGAGGCTAAGGAGTTCTGCCTGTGTTACTTGGTTGCTGAGATATTTAGAAAAATGTGAAAATTATATCTATATAAATTAATATCATAAAAACAACAGTTAATATCTATTTACCTGCACTAGACAGAGATCGAATATTAATGCAATTGAGTTTGTCATTGTGTAAGCATAAGATGAAATCTTAAAAACTAAAACCTTCTGGTTTTGGAATTTTGATGCAAATATGAGCTGGAGTTTAGCATATGGCATACATCAATCATTTGATAAGTGCAGAGGGATGTAATAATGAGTTAAGACATACAGAGGGTATGACATACACATATTACTAATATGTGCACTTGATGAGGTTGATGCAGACTGGCCTAAGAATGGGAAGAAAGACACAATATTAACGTAGAACAACAACAGGGTTAACAGTAATGACAGGTATGAAACATAGTTAATAGCATACCACAGATAGACTGCTGCTGTGGACAGGTTGTGGGTTGTACTGTGGATCCTGCAGTGGAAAAGTAATTGAATAACAGAGGTCACAGTCGTGTATTTATCAAAAACAATACTGACAGCAAAACATATACAAAACAATAACAGAGATCACAGATACTCATGAGAGAGACATTGCACCTGTACACAACAAGGGCCTGTATTGAAAAATATTGACATAAATGCCATTTATCAAATGTGTGCTACACACTGATGCAAGCTGACAATTTTGCTGTAAGATACTTGGTCTGCCTAAACTTGAACCTGCATGCCTTGGGCCACCACTAGATGTACCTGTAGTGTACAATGTTAGGAAATAACAATATGACAGTAAACAGCAGTACCATGAAATGAGGCTGATTCAATAACAGGTAGTGGTCACAGTACCAGTATGGAGACACTCACATGCAAATTCCTGGTTTTGTCCTGAAGCAGAAGGACCTGTGAATATTAATGCAAACAGCATTATACATGTTGTTTGGACTTCTCTGTCTGTACTTCATTTGTTTGAATACATGACTTTAGACTTACATTCATCATCCTCAGGCTGTGTGGGTGTGCATGCACAGCTCAACTTGGCTGCTGTAAATCAAAAATAACAATGCATGAATATGCATGCTACAGCAGTATGCATTGATTGTCTCTATACCCAGCCATGTTATAGAAAGAAAGATATACATGTTCGGCTTGGAACTCCAGCATCAATCTCACCCTTGGGTATGCGTTTCTCCCCTCTTGCTGTATGCTGTGAGGCTAAAAATATTGCAATGTCATCTGAAGGGTTTATGGTGGTCCACCTCTGGTGCCATCCCTTTATGTCTTGTAATGTCTTAATCTGTTGGCTGCACAAAGGATCATGTCTGAGCAGCATCAGCTACAGGCATTACGGGATTGATTCTGACCTTCAGCTGCATTTATCACATTGGTGAGGTTGATCTAGATTTCATGCCTTCAAACTATATTACCAGAATAGCCAAGAAGTCTCTGTCCATGTTACCAGAGAGAATCAATTATGATTTAATTTTCCCGGGGGTAGAGGTTGTCACCCTGGGACTGTTGGTCACCTGAAAGACAGTGATATGCACATGATAATATTCCTGTGTGAGCCCATTTATGCAGTAAAGTATGTGGGCAGTATATGTCAACATAAACAGTATGCATTCTGGTGCAGTGCAAAGGTCTGTATAACACTGTCTGTAACAAATACTAATGTGACATAAAAAGTAACAACAATGCCTTCATACATAACATTTGTAAAATCAACATAACTTGCAAAATGCTTAGAGTTTATGAGTGGGATTAGAACCCATCACACTACATAAATAGAATGGAGAGCTAAAGACAATGGCATCATGTCACAAGAGTCTGTCTGCATTTCACCTGAAAATACTACAGAAAGTTATGACTGAGCAACTTATGAAAAGTGTCAGAAAACCCCAGGATCCATAGGCAGGCCATAGACAGTATGGCTTTATTTATTTATTTATTTTACATTTGTTGACCAGGAGTGTCCAGCTGAGCTATTGCCCTTTTTCAGCAGAGGCTAGAGGGGAGAAAAGCTCCAGTGCTATACAATGCAATAAAAATAGCAATACAGATACATTTCAATAAAAAATAACAATAGAGAATTTTGGTAGTTAAAATACGTAAGCTACATACATGTATATTGTTGACAGATAAAACAGTACTATAAACAAAAAGGAGAATGTTAAAAAAGTAGAATAAGTTTTATGTTTTGGTTTAAAAAGAGAGTTGAGTAAATATAAGGTTTTGTATGCAGAGTAGTAGAAACTTAAAAGGTTACATAAGAGTATAGAAGAAGCTTTGGAGGTTGCATAGAAAGCATAGGATGAAGTAGTTAATGGTACGTTTTAGTAAGTTAGTTTGACTGTACTATAAAAGGTAGGTAATAATCAGGGAGGTTGAGTGCAATGGCATGACCAGTGTTTTTAAAGTAGTCTTTGGTTGCTAGCTTAAATTTTTTGGGGTGAGTCAGGGACCCTATTTCTAGTGGGAGTTTGTTCCATGCAATAGAGGGGTGGTAGGTATACAAGTTGTACCCTGTGTTGGATTTGGGTTAATTGATTTTTAGTAGGTCTTGGGTTGAGCTTTGGAGAAGTCTGGTAGGGGAATAGTGAGAGATGAGAGAAGATAGACTTGGGCAGAAATCAGGCTGATATAGGATGGTGTGTATTATTTGGAGTTAAGATTGTAGGAACAGGTGATGTAGTTTGGGCCAGTCCGGGTATTTTAGGGAGAGACAGTGGTGAGATATAAGTTTGTTGAGCTGCAAATCTAGCTATTTTGTGGTAGGTTGATTCTAATTTGGTTAGTAGGGAGGAGTTCAGATTTGTGAGTATTTGGGAACAGTAGGTTAAGCATGGTATAAGTTAGGCATAGGTAAGAGAAATCCTAGCTTCAGTAGTTAGGAATTTGTTGTTCCTGTACAGTAGTCATAGCTTCCGGTGTTTTGTTTTTTGATACAATTGTTAATGTCAAGATCAACTTTACTTGGACGTCAATGGTAATGCCAAGGAGTTTTCTGCTAGTTTTGACTTCTATAGGAGTATTGTTTAGGGACCTTATGGAGAAGGAAAGTTTAATGTGGTTTGCAGATTTAGGTAGAAAGAACAGTAATTTTATTTTCTTAGGGTTGAGTATGAGCTGATTATTAGTGAGCCATGTCTCTACTGAGTCGAAAGATGTCTGGGTATTTGTTAGGAGTTCTAAGGGGGAATTAGCAATAGTTATGACTGTAGAGTCATCTGCGTATCGGGCAATGCTAGATTGAGGACAAGAGGAGTGGAGTGAGTTGGTGAAGATATTAAAAATTAGAGGTCCAAGAATGGAACCTTGGGGAACACCAGTTCTTACTGAGAGAGGGGTAGGTAGTGTTTAGTCCCATCATACTTATTGCAGCCTATCAGAGAGATAGCTAGAAAACCATGCAACTGTATCAGGGGAGAAGTTTAGGTCTATAAGTTTACTAAGTAGCAGAGTGTGTAAGAGTGTCAAAAGACTTAGAAAGATCAAGGTATAGACAGGATATGAGTTTGTGATCATCTTTAGCCAGGGCTAAGGTGTTGAGTAATGATAGCAGAGCTGTGGTTGTACTATGCTTGGGACAGAAGCCATGCTGTGTTGGAGTGAGAAGTTTTTCTTGAAAGGAATAATGCATAACTTGTCTGTGTATACATTTCTCAAGGATTTTGTAGAAAGGGGAGAGGATAGCGATAGGTCTGAAATTAGAAATTTCTGTGGAGGTACCTCCTCTATGAATAGGAAGAGTGTAAAACTGTTTCCATATAGAAGGAACTTCAGACTCAGAGATGGAGCAATTGATTAGTATAGATACAGGCATAGCAAGGGAGTGTGCCGCAATCCGGAGAAAGTAAGAAGGAATATTTCTGCTGATACAGAGCATGGTTTGAGCTTTGAGAGTAGAGTTCTGATATAGTCAGTGGAGACAGTTTTGAGAGTGAAGGAGTTTACTGAGATAGTGGTTGAGGTGTATATAGGGAAGTTTGAAGTGTTGTTGTTTGAGAGGCTGGGGTTAAATAGTTTGGAAATTAATTTGATAAAGTAGGTGTTGAAGGTATTGGCAGTTTCTTCAGATGACTTGTCAGGACATGGGTTTGGTGAAGTTGGGTTACCTGGATGTAATATTTGGTTTATAGCATTCCAGAATTTTTTTGGATCACATTTTAATGTTTTGGGGGATTATAATAAAAGTCTTTTTTGTCTTTGCTGATAAGTTTCTTTTGTCTGATTTCAAAGTTCTTTATACTTTAGAAGGTCAGCTGGAAGTTTGGTTTGCACCCATGTTTTCCATGCCCTATCTCTGGATTTCATAAGGGTACAGGTGGTTTTAGTTAGCCAGGGTGAAATGTTTGCCTTTAATTGAATTTTTTGCAGTGGGGCTAGATAATTTAAAATATTTAGGAAAGTTGAGTTGAAGGCATTTACTGCTTTATTGAACTGAGTAAGGAAATTCCAGTTAATTCTAGAGAGGAGGGTTTTAAAAGTGTCTGTGTTAAAGGTTGAAAGTTTGCAGCAGGTGATAAGCCGGTTTGGTTTGGGGAGGTGGGTGATGTATCGTAGCACTTTTATAGGTGAGTGGTCACTCAGGGCATCAGGTAGAGTTTCAGGGTTATGGTCAGCACTGAAATAAATAGGACATGCTGGAGGGACAGATTCATAACCCAGAGGCTCCCTTCACTCTGGAATAAAATCCCAGTCCAGGTTAGGCAGAGTCCCTCATTGACTCTCTTCAAGAGGAATCTTGATGAGTGGATGGGAGATCGTAGGTTTACCCCGAGTATCACTTCTGTGTCACTGTTAGACAGAAGCGCAGTATACTAACCTCGAAAAAGGGCATAGCAAAATTAATTTAAAATGGGTGGCGAAAGCCATACACACTCTGGTTAGGCTTATAAATGCCCTAGGGCAGATAGCCTAGTATGAACCTATGAACCTATGAACCTATGGTATTTTCTAGGGTTAGAAACAAGTATCCAATCTATCAAGGAGCTTGAAAAATGAGAGTTATTAGTATGGGTAGGTTTGGAGATTAGTTGTGTAAATCCGTGGAGGTTTATGTGTTGTGGAGGGTCTGGATTATTAAGGTTATACCAATTAATGTTTATGTCCCCAGGAAGGATAGTTTAATTAGGGAAATTTAGGGAGAGATATGACAGTATATTTTCCATTAAGGGGATGTTGTCGCCTGGTAGAATGTATATGACTACTACTGTGATGGTAGTAAAGTCATTGGGTTTGAGGTTTGCTATTAGTATTTCAGCAGGTGTAAAGGAGGGAATTGGTTCTTTAAGAAGGGAGAGAGTGAGGTAGTTAGAGTAAACTAAATCAACACCTCCACCTTTTTTCTTTAAGCGATTTTGGCAAAGTAGATTATAACCTGGAGCAAGAATGTCTTTATCTTGGTTTTGAGGTTTAAGCTAAGTTTCTATGACAGAGATAATGTCTGGGGTAAGGAGAGATACTCAAACATGAAACTGGCTTAGTTTGTTGAACATACTTTGAGTATTGATAGAATAGAAGTAGATTTTCTTTTTTGGTATGGATGCTTGATTAGAAATGGGGATGATATTTTGTTTGATGTTAGGAATAGTGGTAGGACCAGGGTTTGGGTGTATATCACCTGACAAGAGCAGAGTCCTTGGGTAGTCATAAACGTTCATTTTTTGTGGCTAGTTGTGAAAGTATTTTGTTTTATACTTAGATGTACTATGGTTGAAAGGAGGAGTTTTTATTTTAGGGAGTAGTATATTCACTGGAAGGATAGATGCAGAGATGAGTATGGGTTGCTGAGGGTAAGAAAAGCAACTTTGGTGAAGGTAGGTGGGGGCCTTATGTATAGGTGTTAAGAGTGTATGTGAGGTGATGTTATGTTGTGTAGGAGGAGCAGTGCAGGTAGAATTATGACAGGAATGATTAAGTCTGGCATGTTTAAAGAGGAGGAGGAGAGGGCTTTAATAGGGTGAGTTGGTTGAGAGTTTGGGGAGGAGTTGTAAGGTAGGGAGAGAGTTTATTGTGGGTGGTAGCTTGTGTAAAAGGAAAGGGAGGAGTTTGATGGTTGGGAGGGACCTGTGGTTAAGTATAAAGGAAATTATATGGGGTGGGTGGGAATGGGAGTGGGAGAAGAGCGAAGCGAACCCGAGTGCAGTGAGGATGAAAGGAGTGGGGCAACAACCGGGACAAAGTACAAACAAAAATCAGCCAGTACAATCCAATGTCTAGAGCAGATAAACAGCCAGATTTAAGGGCAATTAGACAAGCTAGATTCTAAAGGAAAAAAGTATTTTCTTTTCTGTTTTACTTTTTCTTTAAAAATGGGGAGCTGCAGCTCACTGAGAAGTAGTAAAATAATGTAGTTATGCCAGGGGTTTTAGAAAGGGACATGCAGTAAATTATGAGTCAATAGAGAACTATTTAAAAAGGAATGGAATATGGTATATGCAAGTACACTACTGGGGATTCCTATGAAGCAAGGGCAGAAAAGCTAAGTCAAAAGATGGTGCCTTTCTACATCAGGTTTTTTTGATTCCTCTGTAATTATGCAGGAGTGGGAGGGAGGTGTGCAGGTTCAAAGTGGGGGAGGGAGATAGTAATACAAGGTTGTGAGCCAGAAAACTGGACTAGGCCAGCTACTAAGAAAACAAAGATGGAAACCAGCCTCAGTCAATTTTAGGTCAGTGTAGTGCAGTATCTTCCTAAAAATTACAAATCTTGTGCTACTAATCTAGTACAGTGTGGTGAAAAGGACCACCACTTCTATAAGGAAAAACAATTGAAGTATGGGCTGCAAGTACATAAGTAAACCTTTTCCAAGAGAAAGAAAGTAGTTTTAAGTAATTGACCTAGGAGTACAATAGGAAGAGAAAACCTGGGGGGGGGGGGTAGTAGTGTGCATGCTTACAGTAAAAGGCTATTACAAAAAAGTCTTCTGTTTAGAGGACAGATTAAATACAACTCTAAAATACACTAGTGTAGATGAAAGCACTTTAGTGTTCCACTGACACAGGCTCTCACAGTGCAGGGCAACCAGACAGCCTTTGGTTTACTCAAGGATGGCAAAGACACAGAATAAAACTTTTGCTGTGGGGAACTAGCGTAACTGAAAGCAATTTAGTGTTCCACTGATGCAAGGTCTCACAGTGCAGGGCAACCAGACAGCCTTTGATTTATTTGAGGTTGGCCAAGACACATAATAAAACTTTTGCTGGGGGAAACTAGTGTAGCTGAAAGCACTTTAGTGTTTCACTGAAGCAGGGTCTCACAGTGCAGGGCATCCAGACAGCCTTTGGTTTGTTTGGTTTATTAGATCCTTTGTATATTGGCCAATAGTGAGAACACCTAGGCATCACTGAAGAAATATCTGTAACAGCAACAGTACATATGTTTAACAGTTTTGTTAAGAAACATGAATTGGGAAACATCCATAATATTATAGGATCATAGGATCATAGGAAGTTACTAGGCTAATGGCCCTGAGGCCCTTACAAGCCTAGCAAAGAATTTAGCCCATGCTCCACCAAGACAGCACCCTATGCCACTATCCAACAGGGACATAGATGGAATCCCAGGAGTGTATTTTCTGTTCCCCATCCAGTTATCCAGGTTGCAATTAAAAAGGATTAATGAGGTACTCTGGTTTACATGGAGAGGGAGTCTATTCCACAATACGTGGAGTCTCTGGGACATAAATCTGTCCCACCAAGTCCCACGTGTGAGTTACTCGAGTGGGTTACTTGAGTGAACATAATTTTGAGTGTGGTTATAGAGAAAAGGTAACTAAACAGTGATGCTAAAAGCTCATACAACACACTTTTAATCTTCATTTTTTGCAAAATCATGCCTGACTTTAACATCAGGAGTACAGTAAGACATGGAATTAGTTAAGATAAAGATGCTACTGAACATGAACACTGTACTTCAAGAATGAGAATAAGCATAGTCCTGCGGTACTTATCCAGAAAATTACAATTCTTATAATGTGTAAAAGCAGATACTACATCATTCAAAAGATTTGGCATGCTCTGTAACCTAAATATGGAAATGAACTGTGTGAGGGCACTGTTTAAGTAAAAAGACTTGATACTATGTAGTCTGAAAATGCATCAGAGCTGCTGAGGAAATAATGCAAGTCTGTAGAGTTTGTAAAGAAATTCCCAAGGATTAATGGACAGAATGAAAATAGATAAATGTGCAGAGTGCCATATATTCTTTAAACACGTTTAAATTGCTAAGGATCAGATTGTGTCTTATATGGCTGATTGATAGGAGTGTTTTGCATTTTTATGTATTCTGCCCATCAGGTGGCACTGCTAGGATAGAAATAGCTGAGTTGGGGGAACAGAAATCATAGGATTATAGGATCATAGGAAGTTACTAGGCTATTGGCCTTGAGGCACTTACAAGTCTAGCCAAAAATTTGGCCCATGTTCCAAGTCAGCACCCTATGTCACTGTCCAGCAGGGACACAGGTGGAATCCCAAGGGTATATTTTCTGTTCCCCATCCAGTTATCCAGGTTGTGATTAAAAAGGTTTAATTAGGCACTCTGCTTTATGTGGAGAGGGAGTCTATTTCACAAAAGGAGGAGTCTCTGGGACACAGATCTGTCCCACCAACATGTCCTATTCATGTCATAGACCATGGTGAGGTTGCGCATGCGGGTTACTCAAGTGGAGCTTGACTTGTGGGTATGCAGCAGTCCCATCAGGGTGGGGTCTGAGATTGCTTTGTTTGCCAGACAGATGTCACCTCTGAGGCATCTGTAGGAAACTTAGTAGAGGGACAGGACTTTTAGCCTGTGTAGGCTAGATGTTTAAGGCCCTGGATTATCTGGGTGAGTAACCTCTGTGGTCTCTCCAGCTGCTGTATGTGCTTTGTGAGGTACATGCCAAAAGGAGCATTGTAGTCAATAATGGGTCTTATAAAGGAAGAATACAGGGATGTTATGACCACCTTGTCCCTGGATGAGATACCCTTACTAATGAGGTGGGGCATGTAGAAAGCTTTCCGTACAATGGAGGCAATATGGTGGTCAAACATCAGTTTGCTCTCGACCTGGGTTCCCAAGTCCCTCATGACTGATTGCATGCTTAGTGCTTTATTATCAATGTGACAATTTGTGGGGATATCATTCCCCCCAAAAGGGATGATGATGCACTATGTGCTGTAGATTTTTTGTCTGTTAGAGCTGCATATCTATTACTGTTTGTGATCCTTTGAGCTGGTAGTGAAATCTTTTTTTCTAGAGACGCCTAGCTGTTTTCTTTGTGGCAGAAAAAAATCAGTCTAGTTTGATCTAGCTAAAAGCATTCCTGCAACACTGTTATTTTTGATTGGATAATTGGGGTAGTTTCTGCTTCTCTGCCTTTAATAGCCAGTGTTTTAAACCAGTTGTACTTATTTGCTCAAGCTGTTCAAAGCTGCAGTAAGAGGCCTTCTGCCATTTGCTCTGCTGTGATATTGAAAAAAGATAAGTGCTTATTTTCAACTGTTTTCTGCAATTCTGTTTTACTGTATATCTATCTAATCTGTGCAACTGTTTTATAGTCTCCTTTTTGTCTGTTAGAGCTGAATATCTGTTACTGTTTGTGATACTTTGAGCTTGTAGTGAAATCTTTTGTCTAGAGAGTTATTTTCTTTGTGGCAGAAATAATCAGTCTAGTTTGATCTAGCTAAAAGCATTCCTGCAACACTGTTATTTTTGATTGGATAATTGGGCTGGATTATATTTCTCTGCCTTTAATAGCCAGTGTTTTAAACCAGTTGTACTTATTTGCTCAAGCTGTTCAAAGCTGCATTGAGAGGCCTTCTGCCATTTGCTCTACTGTGATATTGGAAAAAGATAGGTGCTTATGTTCAACTGTTTTCTGCAATTCTGTTTTACTGTATATCTGTGTAATCTGTTCAACTCTTTTTATGTCCCACCCACCCAGCTGTTGTGGTGGTCTTAAGTCTTGGTGGCTTTGAGTTGCCCAGCGCTAGTATAAAGTTGATACTGGACACTCCCCCCAGTCACATTACATCAGCTCATTCTACTGTTTATAGTGAGAACTTAGCAAAGGCCCACCCCTTTAGCTTCTGAATCTTGACTTATCTCATTATCTTCTGTCTCTTCACTTTCTACTAAAAAAAACTGTACCTATTTCTACTTCATTTTGCTGCTTGTGCTTAAGAGTTCAACTGCATTTAGTTTGCCATATTTATTAATGCTTGTTGGTAGCCTCACTAAATTGATGACAGTGTTCTACTGAATTGCTGCTTTATTTGTGCTGTTACTGTTGTGATTTGTGAGCTACTGTTTCAAAGCAATCTACTGATTAACTGTATTTCATTCCTATCTACTGCAATTCATTACTGTTTAACTGCATTTTACTGCATTCCATTGCTGTTTAACTGTATTTTTCCATACTGCAAGTTCTATTCTTTTGACTATAAGTAATTAATCTGTGCTTCATTGTGAGTTTTTTCTTACTGAGTTCTTAACCTTAAAATTGAGTAGCATACTCTAAATACAGGTCTATAGGATCCAGAGCTTTAGATGCACAGTTTTCAACCCTTTTTGAGGTATTCCATCTACAAGTCTTCCCTTAGTAGCACTTCTGTTATCATCTAGTAGTACTACTTGTAGACTTTCCTCCCTTTACCCTCTTAGCTTTTTCAGTTTCTGACAAATATGGATGGACAATTTCCTACATTTTCTCCTGCCAGTCTGGTCAATATGGGCATCCTGAGACAGTGTAGCAACTGCCTCATGTACACAGACAACCCTCTACTACTACCACCTAGGAACACAATTTGTGAGAGATGCAAATACATCAGGCACCTAGTGTCATTGCTCTCTCTCTCACCACAAACCAGTATATCCGGCAATAAGAAGGTTGGCAACATGAACACCACACCTCAAACACCACCCACAACTACACAACACAATCCCATATATGTTGATGCCCTCAACAAAAGCATACGTAAACAAAAGAGACCTCCGAGGCATAAACACACACAAACTTCACTGCCCACCACACCACACACCACACATAGTCCACACACCTGTGTCCTACAGCCACTAAGGCCTAAACATAACCCCAATGTAGTAGTCATAGGAGACACCATTGTGAGACACACAGATGTGCCCCTCATCATGCTGGATAAGAAGAAAGTCACAGTTAGCTGTTTGTCAGGTGATAGAATCTGCCATATCACCCATGCACTCAAGTCTGTCAACAACAGGTACTGTTATGACTCTGTCATAGTCCATGTTGGCATGAATAACTTGAGATGTACCTCCCTGGACAATACAAGAAGACACATGATCAAGCTCACTTAATATGTGTCCCAGGCAGGAGGTATGTTCATAGCCTTAAGGAGCATTCAACCATGACGCAGAATGATACTTCAATACAAACAGAAAATTATTGACTTTAACACTTGGCTTAGTGTCTGGTGTCATTCCAAGGGGATCCAGTACCTGACAGCCTGGGAAGACGTGATTGACAAACCATGATGCTTTGCCAGAGATGGCCTGCATCTGTCTCTGTTGGGCTTCATGCTTCTGGCAAAGGCTCTTGCCTCCCCTATAGTGCCTTTTTTAGGCAATGCCATGAGGTCAAAACTACCACCATGAAAAGTTCATCAAAATGCAAAGGTCATGCTGCTAAATGCTAGGAGTCTAAACATGAAACTGTGCTCATTGAAAGCATTCTTAACCCTAGAAAATGCTGACATTTGTGCAGTCGCAGAAGCCTGGTTCAAACTCCAGCCATACCAGGTTACTCATCCTATCATACATTTAGACCCCAAATCATGGGCAGCAAAGCAAAAGGAGGTGGCGTTGCAATACATATTAAAGGTATACACACCTCCAGGCTGGTCAAACAATATGACACACAGGAGAAACTACAAATGCAGTTAACCATTAACAAGACCCCTATTCAAATTATAGATAGCTACAGGCTCCCAACTTTGGCTCAAGATGCCCACTCTACCTATCTGGACCACTTTGAATCTACCAAGATTCTACCCTTTACCCTGATGATCCTGGGCAACTTTAACTATCCAACCATGACAAAACACAAATACCCAGCAATTCATTGATTTTGTCAATGCAAATGCCTTGGACCAGCTGATCAACACCCCCACAAGAGATGAAAATATCTTGGACTTTGTATTAACCAACATGAGTAACCACAGTGTTATCCTCCCTGGTAAGATCCAACCACAAAGGTGACACGTTCAAAGTCACCAACTCCCCGACCCTCCCTTGCTAGGTTCAAACAAAAAAAAACTTCAAAGCTGATTACAACCTCCTGAGGGAAGGTATGAACAGCTTCCTAGCCCTCTCCCCTCCATATGTCCAAACCTACATCAAAGTACAATATGAACATTTATACAGCTGCATGGAATCAGAAATACCTGACAGGACAAAATCATCTTCCTCAAGGAAGAGTAATGCAATAAATAAACTATATAATGAAAGGAAAACAATTGCTGTTCAGGACCAAGAAGGGGCAGGTGCCAAATTGGAAGCAATCTCTCCTTAGCTTGAACAAGCAAATAAGAGCACTAGTGAAATCCTCCAAAGCAAATTTCGAGTCCAAGCTGGCCACATCTACTAAAAGCAGTCATAAGGCCTTCTTCACATATATCTGAAATCTTAAAGGAAGCACTCAGATCTGCTCAGAACTGGTGGTCAAGGGCACCACATACACAAATGCTGTAGATATAGCCAACCTGCTGGCAGACAGGTTCAGTAAAACTTCACCCTTCTGTCCCCCCATCAGTAAATCAGGACACCCCCAGCACCTTCACCCCTCCCCTTATCTCTAGGGAGCAAGTCATCACTGCCCTCTCAAAGGCAAAAAATACAGCCTCCATGGAATCCAATAACATCCCAGGCTGCATCCTACATGAACTCATGCAGGAACTTGCAGCACCATTAGGCACCCTATTCAACCAAAGCCTGAGTATGGCTTCATCCCAGCTGAGTGGAGGACAGCCACTGTCATCCATTTGCACAAAGTTGGAGTGTCCACCAATCCAGGAAATTATAGGCCCGTCAGCCTAACTAGACCATAAGGCCATGGAGTGGATTATCATGGACCGCATTAACAAGGACATTGGCAACCTCCAAACACTAGATCTTACACAGTTTGATTTTGTCAAGGGGAGGGCATGCCTGCTAAATTTGCTCGACTTCTTTGAGACAGTCACCAAAGCCATAGATGAGGGGAAGATGGTGCACACCAACTACTATGACCTGGCCAAAGCCTTTGATACTATTCCCCACTGGGATATAATAGATAAACTCTCTCAACTAGGCATAAATCTGTATGTTACCAAGTGGGTGGGTGGCAAACTAGCTCACTGATAAAACCCACCTAGTCAAAATAGGGGAAGCCACCTCAAGCACTAGATCCATATCAAGTGGTGTACACCAGGGTTGATCCTGGGCCCTCTGTTGTTTGGGATATACTTTTCTGAGGTGCAGGCCAAAACCAGTAGGCTATGGCTGATGAGGTTTGCAGATGACTGCAAGCTGGGCACTGTCATCAATTCCCCTAGTGATGTGGACATCCTACAAGAGGGTCTAACCCAAACAAATGACTGGTGCCAGAAACATGGCCTCAAACTGAATGCCAAAAAATGCATCATCATCCCTTTTGGGGAGAGTGACATCCCCACAAATTATCCCATTAATAACAAGGTCCTAAGCATGCAATCAGTTATGAGGGACTTGGGCACCCAGGTATATAGAAAACTGACTTTTGTCCACCATATTGCCTCCATTATACAGAAATCTTTCTACATCACCCACCTCATTAGGAAGGGCATCTCATCCAGGGACAAGGAGGTCATAACAACCCTGTAGTCTTGTATTATAAGACCCATTATTGAGTACAATGCCCCTTTCAGCATGTACCTCACAAAGCACATGCAGCAGCTGGAGAGACCAAAGAGGTTCCTCATCAGGAGAATCTAGGCCCTCAAACATCTACCCTACATAGATAAGCTAAAGGCCCTGTCCCTCTACTCAGTCTCATACAGACTCCTCAGAGGTGATCACTTTTTGGCATACTAGCAATTTCAGACCCTGCTTTGATGGGACTGCTGCATATTCCCAAGTCAAGCTCAACTCAAGTAATCCACACATGTGACCTAAACCTAGTCTGTGACATCAATAGGACTTTTTTCTGGGACAGATTTGTGTCCCAGAGACTCCTCCTTCTTTGGAATAGACTCTCTCTCCACATCAAGCACAGTACCTCATTAACCCATTTTAAGTGCAACCTGGATAATTGGTTGGGGAACAGGAAACACACCCCTGGGATTCCAATTGTGCCCTACTGGACAGAGGCATTAGGTGCTGACTTGTCGGAACATGAGCTAAATTCTTGGCTAGGCTTTAAGGGCCTCAGGCCCAGTAGCCTAGTAACATCCTATGGTCCTATGATAACATATCCTTGTTTATCCCACAATGGAAATGCAACTTTGCACCTCTCCCCCAAAGAACAGGCAAATGACACATTTTGCTAACAAACCATTTTTGAAATGCTAAAAGTGCTATTAAATGAACTGTCCCTGAAATATATCTACAGATTTATCACAGGACATTTCATTTTAAGGTATTGGTAATCATGTATACCTGTGAAATGGTTTGGCAAACATGCCTATGGCATCAGTACACATCTAACTAATGCATACAGATAAAAGTGTAAAAGCCTTAGCTTCAGAATTTTCTTAATTACATTCCAACAAATGCAGTATGTAGATGACAAAATGAAAACATACCTTCTCAAGTTCAGTAATCCTCTGTGCAGATATATCTCAAAGTTATAGCCTCTGTTCTGTGTTCTCCACATAAACAAGTCTCACCTTCAGTTTTACTAGCTATACAGTTGGCTTTTTATAAGGTATAGATTCAGGGTCATTAACAAGGTAAAGGTGCAAATCAGGTGTAAACTGATTACAATTGCTAGATCCCAAATACTTGGCTCCATGTACAGATGTAAATAAGTACAGGTACTCCTTCAGTGTTTGTTTTTATTGGATTTTAACTGTGAATCTTTATTGGTTGGGAGAAGGAAAACAACAGCACTGCAGGCTGCCCTATATCCAGTAGGTGTGTCAGGTTACACTTATAAAGTGTTAGATATAAGGTTGGAAATGTAAGTAAGCAGCACACAATTCACAGGTTCTGTTCATTAACATCCGACCTCTCCTTCATTTGTTGGCAACTACATATGATATTTCCATTTAATATTGTCACACATTTTAAGGCCAAAGATATAGAATGGCTTACACACTGCATGTCTCAGATTACTGGTCAGATAAGAGAAGAATGACCATCAAACACAGAGAGGTAACACAAAGCTGTGCATTTGCAAGCAATAATCATAACTGGTTGTGTGATCACTTAGTGCACTACATCCAAAAATAAATAATGTACAAATAATAGTTATATGGTTTCATATTACTGTAGATGATGTTGCAGTTGGTTGTATGCAGAATTATTTAAATTCCTTGCTGCAAAGCTGTTTGTGTAGCATAGGGGGATAAGGCACCATTCCTGTGTCCTGAAGGTTCATTGGAGTGAGAGTTCAAAACCTAATCTATGTAGAAATATGTCAGGTGAACCAACAAGTTGTAGTGTGTATATCATAGATGGATTTTCCTTATTTCAGCTACTTGACCCTTTTTTCTTTTTTTTCTTTTCTTTCTTTTTTTTTTGTGGGGGGCAGTGTTTGCACAATGTGCCACTGAGTGCAATCATGGGAAATGGAGGAAATGAATGCCAGGTTTGGCTGTGCTTATCTCATTTGCACGAAGCATGGCAGTGCACAAACTAGACAACTGGCCCACCCAGGAAGCAGACAGAACACCTACAGACAGGACCCAGAGAGCCAATAATTGAAACTGGATACATTCAATTAATTCTATTTGGCACAGTGCAAACCCGCTAAGTAGTGTTGCATGGTGGTTAACACAGAGACCTTAAGAATAATTAGTAATTTTGGGAATGTCATGTAACTTGTCCTTTTGCATCAGGTGTAAATGTAGTCCTGGATTACAGATGGTCCTGGGTTCTAGTACTGGATGTGCAACCTTTTTTATATACTGATGTGACAGTGCAGTTTATAGCAATAAACTGAAAAAATAGACAACTGTTATTTCAGCAGTCTTTTGGCAACAGGTTTAAGTGTAGGACTGTCATGCACATTGTCCTGGGTTCTAATACAGGATATTCCATAAATGTTTACTGTTGCTCCACTTCCCATTATATTCGCTCTCACTTATAATACTTTAGATAGTGAAGCTGATATGAATTATATGTATAAGGGATGAGACACCATTATTGTGTTTTCAGATGTATGACTGAGATATACTGTGTACTATAGTTCTGTAAGTATAATTCTGCTGTCTGGACATGCATGGGCTTCACAGTTACTTAAGACACATACACAGCTGAATCTATATTCAATAACTTTGCCAGGTCACACACATACATGTGTAACAGCTCATGCTGTCACCTGTATTTATGTATGATTCCTGACTATGTTTGAGCAACACTTCTTTTGTAGCAAAGATGGAAAATCAATGCTGTGGAAGAAAATGTTTTGTCCCTTATGCCTAGGTTTGAATCTCACAGTATAAAAATCAAATTTCTCAGTGTATAAAGGTAAAAACAAATGTGCCAGGTCATTATATTTATGTCCCCAGTGCATGTCTGCAAACCTAACTTGCCTAACAGCTTCCAATTTCCAATATAAGACACCCTTTAAACTAAGGCCAAGTTAGGATTAACTTTCCAATTGCAATTATTTAATTCCTCCCTGCTTGGCACTGCTGCTCTGTGTTTAACATTGCGCAAATGCATTGCTCGGGTTTGTGCACTACCAGTAAACATGATAACTGGAATTGGTGGGAAAGCATCAGTCTTCATTGCTCTAGTTCTGCAGGTAGATATAGCTGCCATTGGGGGAAGGTTCCAGGTTTAGGACACAAAAGTGTCCAGGAGTCCAGGATATTCATTGGACTCCTGGTAAAGCACCACAGCCAAAGGCTTCTGCAGGGGGACTATTCTGTCTCCCAGTACAAGTCTGAGGCATAGAATAGTTTGGTCCAGGCTGTATCCAGTTCCACTGGTATCCCGCACACTGGAGAGCAATGTAGGCATTATTTTAATGACCTACACAGGAGAAAAAGGGTTACTCTCAACTGTTGGTTGGAGGAATTTGAGACTGCAGATATCTCACAACTGTGTTACTATGAAATGAAGGAGGTACTTGTAAGACTTATAAAGCTTAATATAGTCAAGACTGGTATGCATAATGCTCTTCTGTTCTTCTCTGTTCTATCCCCAGCTGCCAGAGAGTGTGAGTTCAATAGCCAAGCTCATGTTGCTCAATTGGAGAGACTGAGGAAACAAGTGGTATGTATGCAGCAGAAGAGAAATGTTATTGCAGTATTAAGATAGATTTTCTGGTATTTTATAAAGTTGTATCAAATTGAGCATGCATATCCCAACTGCAAAAGCAAGTATGCATTCATTATTCTGTAGCACAGACCAGTTGTAAGAATCCAATATTAGGCTGTAGTCCACAAATGGAAACTTTACAATGCTGTTATTTTTTCAATAATATTTACTTTAAATTAAAAACGCTATACCAGTGGTACAAATGCCCTGCTGTAAACTGTAGTCTGTATAACTGGAACATGCATCTGTGCAACATATGCACATTTCAAGGATTACTTTCAGCAATCTGTAGTATAGTGTGTATCTGTTAGGATGTACAGTTAAATGTAATACTTCAGATAAAAGAGTTGTATAATTCTATTAATGCATTGTATGTCATATATGATGGTACTAATTGTATCTCTTTTTTCCTCACCCCAACCCTTATCTCTCTTTTTTTCTATTATGTGTCATCAAAATATCTCCATGTCATCCATGTGTACTACATCACTAAATGATACAGAGTACAGTGAGGTAGGTCAACCCAAGTGGATCAGCATGCCCCCACTCCACCAGCTCCAGCACTGATGCCCAGCATGTCTAGGAGCCAATGTGGTAGCACTGCATCTGCTGCCCCTGCACTACCTGTGCCCTCAGGTAGTACTGCCCTGGATGCTGGTGCAGTGGTACCCTCCAGGAGCAGTGGCAGAGGTGGTGATTTCATCACCTGCAACAAGTTTTCAGGGATGGTACATATGGTCGTGTGCTGCACCATTGGTGTATGCCTACTCCAGATGTAGAGGCTGCTCTCCCTCATGGTCCATAGGAGGAGGAGATGTCAAGCACTCCAGCCACCAACAAAGTAAGGTGACAGTGATGACAGTCCAGTGGGTGAGAATTCACTTCTCACTGTGTCCAAGCTTAACAGGTATGAGCCTGCATTGTCCCCTCCCTCACTCCAATCATGGTGTCCCCCAATATTTTGTGTTCATCACCATCTCTGTCTCTTGTCTTGTTTGTCTTGTATGTTTGCAATTGCTTCCTCACCTATCCAACTACCTGACCCAGACATACCTACACCCTTTCCCCAACATTCTTCTCTTACTGAAATAAAAAATGGGCACCTGTCCCACAAAAAAAAAAAAAATCGTCCCATACATAGATCTGTATTTTGCACACGTCTTCTTCACACACTTGACTCAGTCCAATTGGCTATGCAACATTATTGCATTGTTGTCTCCCATCGTTGTGAAGGTGAGAGTCCAAATTTAGTTGATATTGTGCACATATTTCCAGTTTACACTAAGGAAATGGAAAACTATGGTTCTTTCCTAGCTCCCTCCTGTACATTCCTGTAATGCTTTCCCTTTGTTCTTCACCCACTTACTCCCCATTTCACACTTTCCTGTCTACCCCATTTTAACACCTTTAATCTGGTCAAAAATAGAATCACACAGAACACACATAAGTAGCAGAAAAAGCAACGGATCCCTTCACTTTTTGGGCTCTATGTTTGCATGGAAGTGCATATCATGCACCAATGCCCAGCCACAATGAGCTGCAGCAAAATGCAGCAGTTACCTCTGCCCAATGCTGCTTAACCCCACTGTGCTATGCTAGCACATAGCAACATATGTACTATAAAAATTCATGTCACTGCATTATCAATATTTATTTAAAATAATTTAAAAGTATTAGATTCAAATGGATTCAAGCCCAGTATGATCTGGGTTCAAAAAGAAATGTGTCAATGCATTTACATCTGCTGCCACATAGTCAGTTAAGCAGCAGTTGTATTTTATAGACTCAATACTAACTCTCAGACTTTTGATAATGTGGCTCATGTTTTCACTCTGCTTAACTATGCGCAAACATGTAAAATATTGAAAATGTGTATCTCGCATGTGCAAACACTTTGCCAACCATTGTGCAAACCCACTGCTCACTACACTATGAAAAAGTAAATATTAGTATGCATCACTGCTGTTTACTATCCATTTCCTATCTATAACATGAAATTACATGTGGAAACATAACAAGCTGAAGGCCCTGCCTAACAATATGTCACCTATTTACATTACAGCCATGTGTTGCTTCCCACAAGCACTGCAACACTGGTGCCTCAGTACTTTTTCCACACATATATCATCTGCACTACAGCAATTAATATCAAATGTGTGATATGCAATGCACATCAATCTGGTAACATCCAGAACTAGATCTATTGACCCATAAGCCTAAAAAGCATTATCTGCAAGGCTATGGAAGGGATCAGCATGGAGCTTATCCACAGGGACATAGGAGACCTTCAACAATCTTGACCTGACCCATTTTGGTTTTGTCAAGGGTAGACCTTGTTTATTAAACTCTGTGGACTTCTTAGATAATGACCCAAAGATCTGGACAAGGGATAACAGGACATAATACTATGCTGATTTATCCAAGGCCTTTGACACTATCTCCCGTTTAGGTATCACAGAGAAGCTCTCCCATCTGGGGATTAACCCACACATTGCTAGATGGATAGCCAACTGGCTCACCAACAGAATGCATGCTATCAAAGTTGTGGACTGCATGTCCAGCACTTGATCACTTACCAGTGGAATACCACAAGGATCTGTACTTGACCTTCAACTGTTTGGAAACTATTTCTCTGAAGTCCAGGTAGATGGCCTGTGGATTACTTAGTGTTCAGATAACTGTTAACTGGATGCAGTCATATCGAGTCCCCCAACTCTGTTAACATATTACAGAAGAGGTTAACAAGAAAAGTTATTGGTGCCAAATTCATGGACTGAACTTTCAAGCAAAAAATTCCTCATTGCTCCCTTTGACAATGAAGTACCCATATATATAACACCATCTTAAACTCAAACACAGACTTGTGAGACTTGGGAACACATGTTGATAGCAATCTACACTTCAATCACTATGTGTCCACAGTGCTGAGATACACATTCTCCATTGGCACCTCATAAATAAGGCCATCATATCTAAGACCTTATAAAACCACTAATCAGGTACAATGCTTCCTTCTGTCTTTACCTCACCAAACACCTGTAGCAAATGGAGAAAACACAGAGGTTTGTGACTGGGTGAATCCAAGGCCTCCAAAGCATGACAAACATGGGAAGACTGAAAGACCTGCCACTGTACTCAGTATTATGCAGACTCCTGAGAGGTGACCTATGCCTGGCCTACAGAGCAATCTCAGACCCTGCCCTACTGGAATTGCTAGACATCAGCAAATCAAATGGAACATGAGTAACTTCCTCCAAGGATCTCAACTTAGCCTGTGACATAAACATAACATGCTGTGGAGACAGATATATCTCCCAGCAATTGCTACTCCCCTTTAATAGGCTCCCACTGCATGTGAAGCAGTGCTCCTCAATGATCATGTTCAATCTCAACCTTGACAACTGGATGGGTGATTGTAATTTCACCCCTGGGGTGGCAACTATGTCCCTCGTGGACAGAGCCAGTCAGTGCTGATCACAAATCCCTCTACTAACAATGACCATCTAACTATCCTCAATAAGATTACTTGTGTTTTTATGTGGCTAGGCTTGTAAACACTCTAGGGCCATTAAGCTAGTAACCTCCTCTGAACCTATGAAACTATGAACCAATGCAGGCCTCCCAACATCTTCTCTCCAACATGCCTTGCTGATGTCATCCACTATAAGTTGACCTGCAGTCTTATAAAAGTCTGACTTGTGCTATGATGCTTGTGTAAATTACTGAGTTCTGTAGTATGTGTACTTAGATAGTGGTTCTGTTCTCACTGCTGTCAAGTGTGTGTGTGTGTGTGTGTGTGTGTGTGTGTGTGTGTGTGTGTGTGTGTGTGTGTGTGTGTGTGTGTGTGTGTGTGTGTGTGTGTGTGCGCGTGTGGCTCAAAGAGCAGAAGTGTGCATTTTACAGTTACAGCTTTATTACTATGGATTGACAGTATTTTCATAGTTGCACATGCCTACTCATCCATTTCATGCAGGCCTCTTAACATCTTCTCTTCAACATGCCCTGCTGATGTCATCCACTATAAGTTGACCTCCAGTCTTATAAAAGTTAGACTTGTGCTGTATTTGTTGTTTAAAGTACTGAGTTCTGTAGTCTGTGTACTTAGGTAGGTAGGGATTCTATTCTCTCTGCAGTCAAGTGTGTGTGTGTGTGTGTGTGTGTGTGTGTGTGTGTGTGTGTGTGTGTGTGTGTGTGTGTGTGTGTGTGTGTGTGTGTGGTTTTGTGTGTGTGTGTGTGTGTGTGTGTGTGTGTGTGTGTGTGTGTGTGTGTGTGTGTGTGCGTGTGGCTCAAAGAGCAGAAGTGTGCATTTTACAGTTACAGCTTTATTACTATGGATTGACAGTATTTTCATAGTTGCACATGCCTACTCATCCATTTCATGCAGGCCTCCCAACATCTTCTCTTCAACATGCCCTGCTGATGTCATCCACTATAAGTTGACCTCCAGTCTTATAAAAGTTAGACTTGTGCTGTGTTTGTTGTGTAAAGTACTGAGTTCTGTAGTCTGTGTACTTAGGTAGGTAGGGATTCTATTCTCTCTGCAGTCAAGTGTGTGTGTGTGTGTGTGTGTGTGTGTGTGTGTGTGTGTGTGTGTGTGTGTGTGTGTGTGTGTGTGTGTGTGTGTGTGTGTGTGTGTCTGTGTGTATATGTGCCTAGACAGAACAGCAGAAGTGTGCATGTAACAGTTACTGCTCCACTGCCATGGATTGACAGTATTTTGATAGTTGAACATGCCTACATATCCATTTCATGCAGGCCTCCCAACATTTCTCTCCAACATGGCCTGCTGATGTCATCCTCTATAAGTTGACCTGCAGTATTGTAAAAGTCAGACTTGTGCCATAGCGCTTGCATAAATACTGTGTTCTGTAGTCCATTTACTTAGATAGGTAGGGGTTCTGTTCTCACTACAGTCAACTATGTGTGTGTGTGTGTGCATGTGTGTGTATATGTGTGTGTTTGTGTTTTTGCTTGACATTACAGACAGCCTTTTACACCAGCATGTGAGAGACTGTTATTGTCATATTCTGCTCAACAGACACTGCTGTTGTCATCATTTATAAAGCATTGTCTGAGACACTCCAAGTCAAACTTTAGCTGTTGCCCTTGCCTTAAGTACAGAGGACTGTAGTCTGTGTACTTAGGTAGGGGTTCTATTCTCACCGCAGTCAACTGTGTGTTGAAGTGAGTTTGTGTTCTTGTTTGAAATTACAGAGAGCCTTTACATCAGCATATCAAACACTGTTATTGTCATATTCTCCACATCAGAATCAGCTATATCTGATTTGTGGATTTGTACTATTCACACCAGGGCAGGGTCAGAGACTGGCTTGGAGGCCAGGCAAAAGTCACTTCATCCTATATGATACAGATTACAGTGACATGTCTTTCAGTCTGTCCACATACATCATGGAATGGTTTGTAGGCCATGTGTTTTATAGATGAGAAACTCCTGTGGTCTCTCCAGCTGCAGCATGGTAAGGTACATGCAGAAGAGAGCATTATAACCTTTTAGTGTTCTGATGAGGTTTGAGTACAGTTCTGACATACAATCCTAAGATCTGAATATGATGGAGTGATTTATGATGTGAACAACACAGGCTTTCAATACCAGTGTGGACACTTGGTGGTGAAAGTTCAGATTACTGTCTACATGTGTTTATATTGCATGCATCACTGGTTTCAGCATAGCAGGACTGTTGTCAATGCTGAAATTAGCAGGAAATTCTACTTTTCAGAAGGACAAAATAAAAACACATTTCTGCATTTATTTGTAGATCGTGTGGCTTTGTCACCAATCATCTGTCTGTGTTAGCTCCTCCTGTAGTATGTTATCATCATTGGTGGATTCAATGATTGCACCCAATATGCAAGAATCAGTAAACATGGTAAGTCAAAGGCCTTATATTTTAGCCTGAACTGTGGAGAAATAGATTCCAAACAGCAAATGGCCAAGCACAGATCCATGAGGAGTGCCAGTGGTGACAGCTCAACTGGTACAGGTTGATTCACCAACTTTCTCAATATATGTTCTGTTGGTGAGCCAATTGGTTACCCATCTGGTGATGTAAGGTTTAATCCCCAGCTGGTAGAGTTTCTCAATGATACTTGCATGGGAGATTGTGTTAAAAACCTAGGCCACATCAAGATAGATGGTATGCACTGCCCTACCATTATCCAGACCATATCACATAAAATCAATTGGCTGTAACAACATCATAGATTGCCTGTGGCATGACTCACACATACACCTTCCTGATACAGTTGAATACACACTTCAACACATCCTTCACATGGGCTATGTTTCCGTAGAAGGGTGTATATCAACATGCATCCATCGGAGTTGGGGGGACAGCACCTGATGCATGCATGTATAGACACATCCTGCCTCTCCTCAACTGTGAGGTAGATCAACATGTCATCATGGACACTAGTAATATCCTGGCTGGGTGCAAAACAGCTGTCAGTTGTTAATGCTACTTCATGTCTGTTACATCTGATGGATACCCTCAAACAGTTCATTGAGGGCATGCATGATAACAACACTATCAACCTGTGGAACTTGACCAGACTAAGGCTTTTGATACAAATCCACATTGAGGCATTTAATCAGCACTATCAGATGTGGCTGCCATAAACAGCTATATCACCAAGTGGGTGGACCAGTGTATCACATACATGACATCTCACTATGCTGAAATGTCAAA
Source organism: Protopterus annectens (assembly GCF_019279795.1). NCBI lineage: Eukaryota > Metazoa > Chordata > Ceratodontiformes > Protopteridae > Protopterus > Protopterus annectens. Next base: position 124,186,484 of record NC_056740.1, read on the forward strand.
ATGACCTATATCTCAGGACCATTGATCAGGTCTGTACATCATGGTTGTCTTCTAGGCCCTTTTCTGTCCATTATTTACGTGATGGATATCACAGATGACATACACGTCATTTGTCCAAACAGCTGCCTGAAAGACTACAGATTGTTGGCAAACATTGACTTCAACTGTGATATTAGTATAATACAAACAGAATCAACACATACTAAAGATTACTGCCACAGCCATGACAACACCTGCAATGACAAGAAAACATGGGGGATTTGTTATGTCAGGAAAACAAATACACAACCCAAATATAATGTGGACATCACACCTTATAATCAGACCACTAGGTATGTGACCTGTGTCTTGGGGTAGATGGTAAGTGGAAAATCCACCAGCATGTGCTCACAATGCTGACTACTCCCTTGTATGTAACACAAGTACTGAGTATGTGAAGGACATCCACATTAGCGGCCACAAGTAGCTCCATAGTTCCCAGACTTCATCACACCAATAACTGAGTACAATGCACCTTTCTTCATGTACCTCCCTACACATCTTCCACTGATGTGCAACTGAAGTGTACCACCTTTATCACAGTGAGCTGCCACACATCTTATTGGCCATACCTAGTATTCTTTTTGTTGAATAAACATTACTGTCTGATGGTGCAGGACTCCCATCAAGTTGTTACATCAGATGCACACGTGTTACTTGTTCCGGTGCTGCACACAGTACTTACACAGGTGTTTGACAACATTAATGACATTGATAACATTTGTGACAATGTGAATTGTGTTATTCATTCATATATATATATATATATATATATATATATATATATATATATATGTGTGTGTGTGTGTGTGTGTGTGTGTGTGTATATATATGTGTGTGTGTGTGTGTATATATATATATATATATATATATATATATATATATATATATATATATATATAGAGAGAGAGAGAGAGAGAGAGAGAGAGATAGATAGATAGATATAGATATACATATATATATATATTTATATATATATGCCATGCACACCAATCAACTAGCCTGTATTGCTCATAATGTCACATACAGGTATAGCAGTGTCCCTCCTAACACCTCCAGCCAATGTTACGGTCCCAGGACAGTGTGCATGATTACCCACAAAGATTGTGGACATATCATAATAATTGCACAAATGTGTTTGTTCAGAATCATTTCTGATCACTCTAAATCACATATGTTATGTCAGAGGCACAGGATTACTTGAGCTACTATTCTGATATTGTTCATGATTGTGGTTAGTTCTTTTTTATGTTGTCCATGAGCATTTACCTGGACTTTCTGTAGTCTTCTCCTGAGATTACACTCATATTTAGGCAAATCAGTTTGCACAGCTTCACAATATGCATCCTACACCAATTGTATGTCAGATCCCTGATAGATATCCTCTGCATTATCCATGTAAGGATGCTTATCTCACACATCTTCCCCATTGTTATGTCACCTTATGTGACAGTCACATAATACACATTTTCACTGTGCAGTCCCTACTGTACCATATAGATATGTGATTGATGTTGTTGCTACAACCATCCTCCATTGACATGCCCTCATCTGCTCTACATTAGGTTGTTTCACCTGTCCTCTTTCCCTGTTTGTTCCTACAATTCATCTGCATGTCCATATTCAATACACGCTCTTCCCCTAAGTGTTTATTTTACATGTCAGTCCATGTACCATTACAGATCATTTACACAGCTTCAGTACAGAATGCCAGGAATGGGATATCACAATACTCTGCACTGTAGATACACTGTCCTGTACTGTGTTTGGACCATATACTTAACATTCATACCTCTCAATTGTCCAGATTTTCACAGAATGTCCAGATGTGTTCCTTGTCGAATTTGTGGCTATCTGCCGTATCACTGGGATGATCTTAGGACTGATGTGACTCAATATTACATACAGTTGAGTTTCATACTTCAAGTCCTTCCGAACATGCATCTTAACACAAACCCCTGGTTATTCTAACACATTTCTATAGGGAAAATATGTCAGATATGTCCCTATTTCAGGGCCAATGTTCCCCAATTATGTTGGCCTTTGTCCAGATGTCTTGCACTAAGAGATTGTGAGCTATCTGTGAAGCCCTGGTGATCATTGTGGCATTTTGTGCAAAGCTGCAAACCATCAGTGCTCTGATTTAAGTAGAAGTGCTGTCTGTGTTTGCTTACATGGTTTCCTGGCCAGCAACACTGTTGCCACCTCAAAATTTTGCTTAAACGTGGTGCTCAGTAGGAATATGCAGTGCATACTGCTTCTTGCTGTGCACCACCACGCACACATGTAAACTCCATATAGGCTTTGCGTGAAGCCTACACATAGTTTATTTAATCCCGTGGTATGTCTTTCTGTCTATATATGTCTGTCAAGTGCATACACAAGTACTTTTGAAATGCCCAAGACTCCGAACTTTGCATTACTACAGCTTTTCTTTGTGCTGTGACCAGTGTGATGACATTCAATAAGGATTGCATGGTGTTTTATTTCAAATGCACAGCACATATTTAAAATGGCCTTTAATTTTACCAGTCCTGATATTTATGATCAAAATTCCATATTTTTGAATCTTCCATGCATAGTGATACAGTTCAGTTATTTAACCTACTTAAATGCATGCAATGACAGGCAGGATGGATTAGCTAGGTAGGTTAATGTCAGGGTTAGAGTTCAAACATAGATACAAGTTATAGGCTTGAATCTCTGTTCCTCCAGTTTATATACATTAGTTTTCACATGTGAAGTATTAACAATGACACAGCAATAACCGAATGTATCAAAGATAAAATTACATGTCATGTCAAGGCCAGAGAAGGGATGATGTTCAGTATTCTTCACTGTTAATTTTTACATAGCGAACAATATATATTCAACTAACAGAATCCTTCCATGGCAGTAATACATCTTTTTTCCCTTTTACAGGTAATGAGGACAGAGCTAGGAATCAATACAAATACAAATACAAAACAACCAAATTCAAGAGTTCAATGGTGATTTATTCATCATAAACATCTTGGAAAAAAGTTTGCAGCAGATCTTTTGGTTTAACATAATTTCCTGGAAACGTAGTAGCAAACAGCAGGAGGCTTGTTCTGATGAAGTCCCGAGCTGCTGGGAGGAAAGCGCTCAATAGCAATTAGTTATGAATAAATAACCACTGAACTCTTGAATTTGGTTGCTTTGTATATTGTGCAGCAACTGTGCAATGATATTTTTTTGGTTTCCTGGTATTGCCTGTGATGGCATGGATGTCCATTTGTTGTTTACTAGTTAGTTTCTAGTTACACAGTTAACACACTGGTTGTGTTCTTCACTGTTTCATATATAATTTATTGTGTTACCTCTTTCTTGGTGGTAAACTTGTATATTTAGTAATGATCCCAAGAAAATTCACAAATGAAACAACTCCTAAAAGTTTAATTACCCAAAAATGACAAACAGAAAGGCAAAAGACAAAGTGATTCACTCCGTAGATTTTACTAAGATAAAATAAAATAACACTCAATAAACATGAAGCACTTTTCGTCTTGTTAAATACAAAGACTTCTTCAGATGCAATAAAAACTATTTTAAAACATTTTAAATAATTATAGTAACTTGTCATGTGATCCCATGCTACTTTCTACAATAAAAGTAGTAAAAAATGTAGTAAAAGATGTACTCTATCCACTAAAAAGCAACAATAGTAAAGTAAAGAGGGCTTGTACCTTTAAGTGTAAATTAGTACAAAACCCATATAAATCGTTATTTTGTTATTATTGGGTGGATTGGGATCACATGACAAGTTACTATAATTATTTAAAATGTTTTAAGACAGTTTTTATTACATCTGAAAAAGTCTTTGTATTTAACAAGACAAAAAGTGCTTCATGTTTATTGAGTGTTATTTTTTTATCTTAGTAAAATCTACGGAGTGAATCACTTTGCCTTTTGCCTTTCTGTTTGGCATTTTTGGGTAACTGAATATTTAGTAATGATACTCACTGGCTATGTTCACAGCCTGCCTATTCTAAGACTGAATTTGTGTCTGCTGTTTCAGTCTTTGTAATGAAGTCTGTAGATGATTTCTTGATGTTCTTCACTTCAACATGTCATTCACTTCTGTAGTAAACAATTGTGATGGACTTCTTAACACAAAATTGCCATCCTTTTTCTGCAATTGTTATGGACAGACCCAATCCTGTTATTACTTTTTTGTATCTGTTTGTTAAATATTTACTGATCACCATTACAATGTTTGAATTGTTCAGGTACATATACAAGAATAACTAGGAATGCAGGTAGCAACAGTTATACAGTTCTTGGTGAACGCTGTGTGGAATAAACTAAATTGGTAGATATCACATGCTGTCACTGTTTTTATGATTGTCAAGTTTTTCTGAGGTGTTGTACTACATTCTAATTCTCTGATGTTGTGATGTCAGCTGTTAACCATGTTGCATTGCTTATGTCATTTACATATAGCTATTACGTTGTCCACAGCTTGTTCTTCTTACTATAAAGAAACATCTATTATTTGCGGAATGTCAAAATGACACTACAGTTGCACTTGAACCTCAGTTACACTTGAGCTTAACTCTGCTATGGACACCTCAACTTAATTGTCTCAGGCACACATGCAAATAATGGACCATAAAAATCATGGGTTTCTGTCAGAATGGTAGTATTGTGAGGTATATGTCAAGGGGGTTATATTATAGGTACCATTCAAGCTGTATAGTGATTGTTTTTGAATGTAAGCACCTGTCATTATTATATGCTATGTTTGTCTTGCTATATATGTGTTCTGCTTTGTGCATGCTTGCTTTTCTTGAACTGGGTATTATATGATGTAGCGCACTGGAGGAAAGTAAGGACATTCTATGATGGCCATAGACTACAGGAAGTGTGCCTACATTCTAGACACACTAACAGTATCATCAGTACATACAGATATTAGGACACTGATAATGTTGTATGATCCTGACTGCATATCTGCTATCCTCAGTTATTTATATTATACAAAGTTTAAAAGCACCTTATGGTCCATATTGTCTGATAAATATGTTTAAATGACACACGTACTGTATTGTGATATACCTTCAGTAAACGTCTCAGTTAAAGTATCATATTGTTATCCTGTTAATGGCATATCATATATCTTTCACAGTATTTAGGTAGTGTCCGCATAGTGTTTTATGACAGAGATGAATTGCACAACTGTATTATAGACAACATTTTTTTTACATTGTTATGTATTGAAATGCCATTCATCACATATGGTATTACAGCTGCATACAGTCATACAATACTGAAATCTGACATAATGAACCATTTCCACCCATAGATCATATCAGTTTATGTTATGTAGTCCTAAAATTAGGTGGACACAGATTTTGCATATTTTTTTGTTGGGTTCACTTTTGACAAAGCGTGAGACCCTTGTCGGCTCTCCTATTGGATTATAAAAAAAATGATGTGCCAGACCCCTGCCAGGTGAATCAGAGTCAGAGAACCAAGAGGATGATGGGATTAATGATGATGATGATGACAGACCAGGACCTGCATGTGCAATCGTTCTTGCTACTCACTGTCGGAGACATCAACCACTATGATAGAGAGATGATTTATGGGACCAGATCTGGGAGATGATGAAAGAAGTCTTCCAGACATAGACAAGGGACATGATGGGGAATTTTTTTTTTTTTTTGGATATGGAATGGGTCCTTCCAGAAGATTGTACGTGAGATCATTCATGATATTTGAACCTATCAAGGAAGGCCCTGAGGATTGTAGGTATTGTCTGTGTGATCCAGTTATATAATGCTGCCACTATAGTAATTGCATTTACCAAAATACAATGTATAGGCACAATTGTGTTGACATAGCATATTGCTTTCATGTGAAGTTGGTATACATTCAACCATATACTACAGATATTGTGTCATAGGTGACATTAGGTTGCACCTGAAGTAAGACACACACTAATACATTAATGGAGTACACATGTTAAGCAATTACATTTACATGATGTACTATACCTAATGCATATATTGCTCCATATGGTCAGGGTGTTACTCCTTACTTGAGTGTGTATGTGTGTGTACTCCTATGCATGCAGTGCAGCATATTATGTCTAATACACTGTGGCCCTGTATGTGATATATCTGACTGCTGCAGTTAACATGATGCAAGTGTGACAATTTTTCTGCTTATATTGTTCCACTGTATACATGGGTGGGTTGACAGCAATTCAAAAAATTTATTATTCACATATTTTGCACATATCACAGTGAGATGGGTCCATTTATTTTATTTACACATGTTAACTGTGTGTATGCATTGCACCCATTTCTCTCATGGTTGTTGCTGTCTTATGTCTGTTCAACAACTTGACCGGTCCTTGCCCCTGTGATTCTTGTAACTTTGTGTGTGGCATGTAGTGGTACAAATGGTGCCATGTTGTATCACATTAGTGTAAATGCTCTTTGAAGGGATTTATCCTTCACATAAAGCACAGACAGTCATTTTTCCATGGCTATATATACAGTACAGTTGATGCTTTATTTATCATAATTCCTGAATGCCTTGTTTCTCATTCTATGTTATATTAAAACATGTATACTCGTATTGACATAGATATACAAGTATATGTCTCTGAACATAGTATGGTTGAGATGCAAATGTCCTTGTACATTGGAACTGTGTACATTCAGTTCTTCATTTTAATGTGCAGGACTATCCTTTGCTCAGTCATACACATGGACAATCAATACTATATCTATCTATATATCTATCTCTCTCTCTGTATATGTATATAGATAGGTATATATATATATATATATATATATATATATATATATATATATATATATATATATATATATATATATATATATATATATATATATATATATATATATATATATATATATATATATATATATATATATATATATATATATATATATATATATATATATATATATATAATTCTCAAAAGGTAAAATGATCGGGCGGCACAATGCAAGGGCACTTTTATGGGCTAGGTTTGTAAAGGCTTCAGGGCCATTGGCCTAGTACACACCTATGAACCTATGAAAATTTTGAATTGTTGAATGTTCTGATGCTTTCCTAAGCATATCTGTGTAAGTAGTGTACTGTTACTTTAAAATTTTTTGTTTGTAAGTAAGAAAAATGGTGGATGTTCAGTTTAACATTAGTGGAGGTTTGGATAAGTGGAATAAAGCAACATTATATAGAAAACAGTAAGGAAATTATTTTATGGAAGGGTAAATTAGTACTTTTATGTAGTTAGTTAATGTTATTTTTATCTAAGCATTACTTTTTTCATTCAGGATTTTAAGCCTGTTACAGAATACTTCTATCATCCATTTTCCTCGATGTAGTATGATCTTGGAGTTGTTATATTTAATTTGCAGGGGGTGGAGTGGGGTGCAGGGGGTCCAGCCCCCTGTAAAAACTTAAATATGAAATTGTTTGGGGTTGTGGTTGTGCATTTCGTTTTTAACATTCTGACATTTGATATTTTAACATTTCAGTGTTTTGTACTTTTGGGTTTTTGGTCTTGGTGATGTGTAGTTCGATTATTTGGGAATATGAAAGTAGATCCATACATATATGTACATATATATATATATATACATATATATATATATATATATATATATATATATATATATATATATATATATATATATAAAACACACACACACACACACACACACACACACACACACACACACACACACACACACAAATATATATATATATATATATATATATATATATATATATATATATATATATATATCAATTAGGGTGTTATTGCACCTCTTCTATTATCACATTATACAAACATGTTTAGAACCATTAGATATTCTGTGTTACCCATGTGATGTACATTAGCCATTTGCTTCAATGTAGCTTGGATTGACTTTCACACCACTCCATATAGTAAACATATGAGTGTGCAATGGGTTCCTTTAAATACAGTTGTCCAGCTTCATTGTGTGCCTATTTCTTTTGCTTGCATTTCATTACTGATGTGAACCTCTGTTGTCCACCTACCTACGTCTTTTACCTTTGTCATATATGTTGCACTTATGCATGGCATACATTTAGCTTTTTTCTGCAGTATCACCATTGTCATGTAGTTTCAAAATTACAATAATACCTTGTGCAATGATTTTGCCATTATACACGTGCAAGGTATATGCAGGTAATGTCATTTTTCCTGTTGTACTTGTGTTTTGTGTACTAAATCTGAAGGTAATGCTACTCAATGCAAGAAGTCTAAACCTCAAAATGCACTTTCTCGAGGCACTCCAAAAATGGAGAACATTGATATCTGTGCAGTAACTCAGACCTGGATCAAGGCTCCAGAGAGCACCCCTGCAATACCAGGCTACAACTCTTACCCCACATTTCGGCCACAAAACCAGGACCAACACACTAAAGGTGGAGAAGTGACCATATTCACCAAGGTTATGCACACCACCAGGCTAGTTTCCCAACACAATGTGTCTGAAATTCTCCAGGTGCAACTAACACTAGGTAAGACTGTAATCCAAATTGTAGCTTGCTACAGATCCTCCACCATGCCCCAAGATTCTCACTACACCTTTCTAAACACACTGGAAAATATTAAGATAGAACCAAACACCCTAATACTGGGTGATTTCAACTACCCTGCCATTAACTGGGAAAACTACTCATGTACCAACACCTTTGCCCAAAAGTTCTTGGAATTCATACATTCCAATGCCCTGGATCAGCTAATCCATAGTCCCACCAGGGTCTCCAATATACTAGACCTGGTCATTACCAACATGGGAAATTGATGCTCAACAACTATGGTCACCCCCTCGTTCATCAGGTCTGACCATAAGCTAGTCACTCTTGACATCCACATCCCTCCCCCACCCCCTAGTAAGGAAACCTCCGTAAAAAACTTCTCCAAATCGAACTTCATGCTACTCAAGTCAGAAGTGACAAACTTCATGACACCCATGCAGATGGAAACTGAAAGTTCGACTGCTGAATCATACACTAAGGCACTGTACGAGCACATCCACTCGTGCATGAATCATGCCATCCCAAATAGAAGCAAGATGTTCTCCTCCAAAAAAAGGAAGCCAATTTGGTGGTCCCCTGCCATAAACAAACTTTACAACAAAAGGAAGAAACTGTTGAAGAAAAGAGGAAAATCCCAGGATGCAAAAAACTCCCTTACCAGCCTCAGTAAGAAGCTGAGATCCCTCATAAAATCCTCCAAAGCTAGTTACGAAAATAAAATTGCCAAAGATTCCAAAGACAACCACAAGACATTCTATAGCTATGTCAAGAATCTAAATGGCAATGCTCAGATCTGTTCTGAGCTACAACAGAATGGCATTAAATATACTGGTCCCAAGGATATTGCAAATATGCTGTCAGATTGATTTAGTGCTAACTTCACCCACCTCTCACCCCCTAAAGGGCCCATCTCAATACCGAAAGATTTCCAAATTCTGGTAATAATGGCCACACAGGTAAAAACCGTACTGTCCATAGCTAAGAATACAGCATCCATGGGACCAGACGACATCCCTGCCTGTGTACTACATGAACTACAAAATGAACTGGTACCTGACCTAAGTGTCATGTTTAATCATAGCCTCACCTCAGGCTTCATGCCCACTGAGTGGTGCACAGCTACAGTTATCCCACACCACAAGGGAGGATCCACCTTGGATCCTAGGAAGTACTGCCCCATCAGTCTGACGAGCCTGATCTGCAAGGCCATGGAACATATTATCGTGGAACTTATAAACAAAGACATTGGCAACCTTCAAACACTGGACTCCACCCAGTTTGGGTTCGTGAAGGGCCAATCTTGTCTCCTGAACCTGATTGACTTCTTCACATCAGTCTGTAGAGCTGTGGATGAGGGTAAGGTAGTCCACACAGCCTATCTGGACCTCGCCAAGGCCTTCAACACCATCCCCCACTCTGGAATCATAGACATACTTACTAAGCTGGGCATTAATCCCTTCATCACTCGATGGGTTGCCAACTGGCTTACTGACAGAACCCACACTGTAAAAGTAGCCATCTCCAAATCCAGCTCCAGACAAGTGACAAGTGGAGTACCTCAGGGTTCAGTCCTGGGACCGCTCTTGTTTGGCATCTACTTCTCTTCTGAAGTACAGGCCAACACTAAGGGACTCTGGCTAACAAAGTTCGCAGATGACTGCATACTAGGAGCCATTATTGAATCCCCAAATGATGCGGATATTCTACAAAAGGGCCTTACAGAAGCAGATGCTTGGTGCCAGAGCCATGGGCTCAAGCTCAATGCCAATAAATGTATAGTTATCCCCTATGGGAAAAAACATGTACCCGTAAATTACCACATAGGTGGCAGTACACTAAACACCGAAAGTGTGATAAGAGACTTAGGGACAAAGGTGGACAGTGGTCTCACCTTTGATAACCACATCGCCACAACAGTTAGAAAATCCTCCTATGTGGCACACCTCATTACTAAGGGCTTTTCATCCAGATAAAAGGAGGTCATTGTCCCACTGTACTCATCCCTCATTACACCCATTATAGAATACAATGCCCCATTTGGTATGTACCTCTCAAGACATCTGCAACAGAGCTGTTGGACATGCTACACTTAAAGAAATCCCAATCCCTCAGAGCCACATGCTCCAGGGATCTAACCCTTGTCATCACAATGAACAAAATATGCTGAAGGGATAGGTTCCTGACCCAGAGACTCCCCAGACTCTGGAATAGACTGCCCATACATGTCAAGCAGAGCACCTCTTTGGCCCTCTTCAAAAAGAACCTTGACAATTGGATGGGAGAAAGGAAATGTACCCCGGGGATCACATCAGTCGCCCTGCTAGACAGGGGTCCAGGGAAGTAAATATTGTGGGAAGAAATAGCCAGGGAATTGTTATGGCTAGGCTTGTATAGGTCCTAGGGTCAATAGCTTAGTACCATCCTATGAACCTATAAAAAGGACTATATTTTCTTTATTCCATGGCACAAGCTGGCATTCCTTATGTACCATTATTAGTACCTTAATTACTGGTTATTATTCCATGTCATTGCTGTGTGTATGTGTACTGACTTTGCTTTCCGATAGGCTCGTATTCATCCAATGCAGGTCACACATAATATGACAACACATCTGTGTTGCCTCTGACATGGCATACATCTTTCACATATGCAGTCCATTTGGCATATATTTAGGTTGTGCACATGTAGTTGTGTAATACACAGTGACATATTTGGTTTTCTACAGAACTGCTGTTTGACACTGTGCTCCTTTGTTTGCCTTTCACTTTCAGTGTTGAAGGTTCTAATCTATTCTACACTTGTCTTCTCCTGTATTTTCCTTCCTGGATTTTCTCATCCATGCTGTAGATTGGCTTGCACTTGCACTGCTGACAGACTTGATTAGATTCAGTCTCCACTGTGTGTTGCAGTCACCATTTATTTCACTACAACCTAAACTACCAGCAGTCATGCAGCTTCAGGTATGAATGTCACATAGTTTGCAACATCTCAACAGTACATAATGCGTAGGCACATTTGTATTTTAGAATTGCGCCATGACTGGTATGCATCCCTGCCATGCTTCTTAAACTCTTAGTGCAAGAAATATGGACAAAGCGTAAAATAATGGGGGAACAAAGAACCAAACATAGGGACATATTTTAAATATTGCTCTTATAAACTCAGAAAGTTGATAGAATAACAAGATTTGTGTTATCGTGCATTTTCTAAGGGTATGAAGTCTGAAACTCAAATATATGTCATTATATGGACATTATTTAGTGACTTTGATCATGAGTGAGTTGCCAGAAAACCTCAAATTTTATGAGGAACAGACTGAAAATATAATCAAAAAACTGGACATTCTGACAAAATCTGGATGGTTGAGAGGTATGTTCCCTGTCCTGTTTGCCCGTTTACTTCACTCATGTTGTACAGTGTGCTGTCAGTGTAATTTAATTCTCCTTAATGTTTTTCCAACCTTTGTCATGGCTTGTTATATTTATTATATGTTTATCCCTGCTGTTTTCCCTCCTCCTCTTTTCTCCCTGTCTTTTACAGAAAAAAAAACAATGCCCATCTGACTATCCCTTAGATTTTCCCCTTTCAGCATACCTCTTGTATGTCTCTCTTCTTTACCATTACCACACATCTGCTTTCCTATCTCCCAATTTCTCTGGGTGTGTGCATTACTTTTGTTCCTCACATGGGTCACATGGTCATTGTCAGCTACTGTTAGCCCTGGTGAAGTGGACATGATTGCTCTTTGTCTTAACTGATTTTTTTTTATGTGTAATTTTGTGGATTCTGTCAGATTCCAGTATTGTAATGAATACATTTATATGCATCTGTACAAATATTATGCTGGAATACGTAATTCTTTGCAAATGTTTTTCAATTAATGTGAATGTTGTTGCATGAAATCCATCATTGTTTGTAAATTTTTTTCACTTAATGAGTGGATTGCTGTAGATTTGTCTCCCTTTATTGATTTTATGTTATTTGCATTGAGATTGTATCATTTCTGTTGATGGACAGTGATAATGCACAGCCTGATTTATAAACCACTTCTCTGAACATACTCAGATTTGACGTGACTGCTTCAGTGTGCACTGACCTTGTTAGATATATTTGTTTTGTGCTAAGTTATTCTATGTACACTAAGGCATATTAGCATATTGCTTGTTTATCAATGTTTGCACAGAACTCAGTGAAATGCTCCAGATTCCACAAACTTTATGGAATCCAATGCATTACAATGACTCTAGTAGTTTTTCTTGAATTTTACTGTTAAACTTTCTTTACATGCTTACAAAGTTTTTTTTTTTTTAACATCACAGTTCTCATTCTGCAGCTATAGGACAAAATGTTATCTTTATCCTAGATGGCATTTTATCCAGCCTCTTATTCAAAGCTATGAAACCATTTGGTATTTCAAAGTGATTAACAGAAAAATATACTTTACAAAAATCTCTTCCATCTTATTCTCAGTGCTCGGTAACAGCAAATCAATCAGTACTACAATAACGGAGATTTTATTCCCAGAAAATGTCAAGTACAATCACAGGTGATAGTAACACATGAAAGACGAGAACTGAAAGTTCTAGCCAAGGCATCAAATGGTTATTCATTATTTCCTTTCCTTTGAGATGATGGTAATGTGCTTTAGGTGAACTGTTAAACCAATGCTAAAGTCAGAAGAGGACACAGAAAATGTTTGGTGCCCTTTTTCTGACCTTTACTTTAAGCAATGCAAGCTGGATGTCTTCACTTATACTCCCCAAGATATTGAGAAATAAGTAAAAGTAAATGCTGCAAAAGTGAAGCAAGTTTAAATAAGGCTAGGCTGATTTATTTTACAAGATATTTCACAGCAGCAGCAGCTGTGTTAAAAGTTAAGCACAGCATTTTAAAGTGGTAGGGAAATTCACATGTGGAATGGCATCAGGGCAAAATTCACATGTGGAATGGCATCAGGGCAACATTTATTAGAAATGCAGTTCCCCAAATGTACATTTACAAGAATTAAGGAAAGTGCTTGTGGGTATCAGTTCTAATTTCTATCACATTTTCAGATATTTTGCCAGTTCTATTTTCTTATGTTTGAAATGAGTAATGGTTAAATCTGAAAACCCAGTAGTAGATGTCAAAACATAAGGTACACAAAAGCACAGGAAAAAGAAGTATCATAACTTTTATGGGATTAGCATACGTGTTGCAACATTGCAATTTTAAAATTTGGGATAACAGGAACCCTTCTTTCCATGGTAAGCAGATGCAGAAGTATTTGGAACTGTGATAGCTGTTTCTCTAATTTTTTATTGATAAAACACACACATGCACATGCCCACACACACACACACACACACACACACACACACACACACACACACACACACATACACACACACACACACACACACACACACACACACACACACATACACACACATGCACATATTAACTGACTCATAGCAAAGGGGCTGAATTAATGCAGCTTCCTAACTTCTGATCTAGTCTGGGAATGTCAAATGGAATATATTCACTCATATGGGGTCAGACATCTTATACATTGAACAGTAAAGATATCGCCTAATGAACGCAGACAGTAAAATTTAAAACCCTGAAAGGTAGCAAGGAGGCACCAGAGAGCATGTGTATTAGCATCGGTTAAGGAAAACTTTTGCAGCCACTGCCAGTAAGTTTAAGAGTATAGTGGATTCAATAGCAAAGTATAGAAGCCATTGTCAGTGGTCTGGATCCCTTAGAACTCTGTTATAGTTTATTTTTTTTTTTTGAGTTATGTACCCATCCGATATTATGATTGTAATCTCATTTTAGCACTTGGAGTTTCACTCTTCATTTTGCTGGACTTTTAACTTTCAACTTTAACTTGGCACTGCAACTTTGTGCTACTAGAACTAACAGTAAGCATGAAATCAATTTAATGTACCACAGTGGTCTCCAGGATATTGATAAGAATACCCATGATAGATTGTGGAAATTGGATTAAGGCTAGAGGGTTAGAGTGAGCTGGAGGGCTACAGGGACTCTGTACTCCTGGTTTGTTATATTCTTACTTTGTACTGCCTACTTCTGTTATTTCTCAGTGTTCTCTTGGTGCTATATTTAATTATCACTGAATTGGATGTTTGACCCTATTTAACTGAGTATCTGCTCTCTGATCTCTCTCTCTGTTTTGCATCGATCAGCAGTCAGGTTAGCAATTTATGGAAAAGTTTTTGTTTGCTTAACAACCCTCCTCCTGCCTTATTGTCAATAACTCAGTTGCAACCATCAGTGACAGACAAGTAATGCACAAATGTTTATAGGGTTATAGAAAAGAGGTCACAAGACAGATAACTGTTGAAGGTAGTATAATATTTTTGCTAGGCAAAGTAGAAATTAGTGTTTTAACATGCACCTGTACAATCTTGTAACATCATAGGTTCATAGGTTAGTACTAGGCTAACCACCCTTGTGAGACATTTTATGCCTAGATGAATTACTTTTTTTGTTTAGTGCATACATTAACCTTACCAATTAAATGACTATATTTATATTATTTCTAGTGGTAGTAACTAGGATCATACCATAGATATTTAGAAAGTCCACAGTCATGGGTTAAATCCTTTAGGAACTGCCTCTGTCCATTAGTAGTACAGGGCTGAGCATTGGGGTAAATTTCCTATTATCCTTTTGAATTTGGACAAGGATGAGCTTTGTTTTATGTGGATGGGAAGTCTGTCACAGTGCAATGGTATCATCTGTAAGATAAAACTTTCTCTCCAACCATTCTGTTGATGTTGCAGAACAGGTTTAGATCACCGTGATGCAGTTTGACTTTCTGATGTGTAATTACATCCATCAGTACTGGGACAGAAGATGCCTTGCATGTCAGAGACAGGTCATCTCTTAGCAGTCTTCAAGAGACCAAGTATAGTGACATGGCTTTGAGGCAGTCTACATAGGGCAAATTGTTTAAGCCTACTATCCTTTTTGTAAGATGTCCCTGTGGGCATTCCAGCTACTGCATATAGGCAGACACATGCCAAAGTGGGCTTTATACTCAATGAATGGCATTATGAATAAAGGGGGAAATTATGTCCTATGACCTGGAAACAATCTGTTTGTTATTGAACTGCATAATATAGAAGGATTTCCTCACCATAGTGGACACGGTTGAAAGTTAGGTGTCCACATTATGTTTCCAGATCCCAAACAACTAGGTTGACTCTTAGGGTATATCATCAATGTGTTAGTTCCAAAGGGCAGTGAACTTCCCAAAGGTTACAGTAATGTGTTCTTTGGCATTTAAATTATTCCATGTTTCTGGGATGTTTGTTTCATGTTTGTGATAAGCCTTCTTGCAGAATGGCTATGTTTTCGGAGGATTCAATAACTGCACCTAACTTGCAGTTATCTACAAACATGGTCAGCCAGAGACCTTAGTATTGGCTTTAACTTTTGAGAAGTAGATGGCAAACAGGACAGATCCCAGTACCGAACCCAGAAGACTCCACTGGTAACTGGTATTGTATGGAAGTGGCTTCACCAATTTTGATCTCCTGCATTCTATCTGTGAGTAACTTGGGAATCAAGTGGGTAACATAGGTATTTATTCCTAGTTTGTTAAGTTTTTCTGTATGGCAGAGTGGGTAATTGTGTCAAAAGGACCTGAGATGTTTGTTTAATTTAATAACAGGTGTTCTATCATCTAATTCTATTCCTTTTATTATATAGTTTGTTTATATTTTAGTTCCCCCAAGGTTGTTTTTTTCTGGGGTTTGCCCTTCACTCGTTTCTTCAGGGGATAGCCATGTCTATGCTGCTATTTACATGTTGGTATAGTTTAATGGTACACACATTCGATTAGTTCACAGTTTTCTGGGTTTGGTGGGGATTTGAAGCTTACTGATGAGTCACATAGGAGTAGACACTTTGTCTCAGAAAAGTTTTTAAAGGAACCATTGGTGGAGGTGGTCTTACATTTAAATTTTATTTCAAAGGAGGCA
The DNA here is from genome assembly GCF_019279795.1 of Protopterus annectens. NCBI lineage: Eukaryota > Metazoa > Chordata > Ceratodontiformes > Protopteridae > Protopterus > Protopterus annectens. The sequence goes on from NC_056740.1 coordinate 124,203,094, forward strand.
GCTTCATGATCAGACCAAACAAGGAAGAATGATATACGAGGGGTGGTACAAGATTTTCTGATATTGTTGTTCCCTCCATTGGGTGCTTTGACTAATTTTTCTGGGACATTTGTGTACACAAAGTCCAGGAGTCTCTGTGATTGTGCAGTTGTGGTGGGGTAGGTTTCACCAGTCTATAGCTGGGTAGTTAAAATCACTCACAAAAATGGTATTGGATGTAATATTGAACTTCAGTTCTGGTAGGTAGGCATTGTGGCTTTCGTGGGTCATAGAGGGAGTTCTATAGCAATCTAATATATCATAAGGGACTTCTCTGATGATTAATTGATCATGAAGACCTCCAGTGCATCATGCTGCTTTACTAGCCTTGATGTGTGTCTTTCTTGAATGAAGACTGAGACACCTCCACTTTGTTCCCCCTCTTGCACAATGGCTGGTCTAAAAGTAGAAAAGGCATAATAGCTCTCCAACATTTTAAATCATGTCTCAGACATGTCTTAAATGCTACACAGGAATCGACATTCTCCTGGCTGAGGAGGGTTTGTATGTAGTGGAGGTTCTTGTTTATGCCCCTAGCATTGATTAGTATCAACTTCATCTTTTGTTTAGCTATGATGGTAGGGTTATCTGGTTGGCATTGCCTAAAAAAGGCACTATAGGGGTGGAAAATGTCTGCAGATGAGCAACTAACCATCGGTCTTGCCTTACTGAGCACAGTAAGAGGTATAGCTTTTCATCTTACAATGGAGTCACCTACAACTACAATGTTTGATCAGATAGATGCCTGCCTTATGGGTTCAGGATCCACGACTTTGACACTCGTTGCTGTATAGCCACGGGGTGGCAACAACTCGCTACTGGTGAAGCAATCCACAGGACCTGGGAAAGTACAGAACAGTGACCTGGACACTCAGGTTGCCAGGCTGACATTGGCCCTTTCTTGCACACAGTTGGTTTGAAAGACAAGGGAAAGACCTTCTACATTGCCGAGGATTCACATCCAGATCTAGTGAGGTCATTGTTCCCCGTCATTGTTCCCTGTACTCTTCACTTATCAGACCCGTGATCCAGTACATCTGCAGCTTCAAGAGAGACTCCCAAAAAGTTTCTCTGCCCCAAAGGATAAAGTGGACTCCAAAATCTGTCACAAAAAGCCAGATAAAAGAAATCTTAGCAAAATTCTAAGCCACTCCAATCTATTCGATGCTGTAGAGGAAGAATGTGCCTGATGTACAAGGCCAACAAGCAACCTGAATTAATGGACATGCTCCACCTGCCCCACTCAAAAAAATCAAATCCACCAAAACCACTAGAGCAAGCGACTTAAACCTTAGCACGGATATAAATAGGACGGCTTGGGGGAGATTTATACTATCACTCAGAGACTGCCTATGCTGTGGATAGAGACCCATGCTGTGGCGGCACTGGCTGGCTCTGTCTAAGAAGAATTCCACCTGTGGATGTGAGATCGTAGGTAGGTTCCTGGGGAATCATCTCTGTGTCACTGCTGGAGAGCACAAACAAACTAATGGGTACAGTATTTTTTTTTTACAATAAGGGGGATAGTGTAAGCCACAAAAATTAGGCTTATAGCATAAATGCCTTGGGGCAGATAGCCTAGTATAAACCTATGAACCTATGAACCTATATGTGGTGGTAGGTTTTATAAGTCCATAGTGTTGCTGAGGGTACTTATTGCCTGTGCTGAATCTTGGAAGTTTCTGAGGCTTGAGCAAGGAAAGCTTTAGAACATCAGCATATTATGTTGGATGCAGTGAGGTGTGGTATGTTTCTGGGGTCTACTTCACTCTGTCGAAGGCCGACAATATCAAAGCTGATATTGTCGGCACCAAATTGTCGAAAGCGAAAATCATTGCGTGTGTAAACAGAAATCTCTGTAAGGGGAGATTTCCATTTACTGCAATGTAGTTTGATCTTGGAGTTGGTATATTTAAGTAGCGGGGGGTGTGGGGGTGCAGGGGGGCTTGCCCCCCTGCATAGAGCAATTTGTGTTGTGTTTGGGTGTTTTTTTTTTTTGTGTGTTCGATGTTCAGGGGTTTTGACATTTTTGTGTCAATTATTACACTGTTGACGGTTTGAGTTTTCAACAGCATAACATAAACGCTGTTTCTGATCCAGTGATATTAAATGTGTGCATCTCTCCCACACTCCAGTATGTTGTTTGAGTAGTAGGTGATAATCAGTCAGCATAGGACAATTTCTACCATTTTCAAGATACCCATCTCAGTCAGCTGAGTTACAGAAAATGTTGGAATATACTAGTCCATAGTTTCAATAGGAACAAATTATAGGCTTGGATGACCATAATTGCTTGGAATTGGGTTTGTTTTAGAATGTAGGGTCTTTGATAGTTAGAACTGTTACTTAGGCACATGGGTGCTGACTTACTTGGCATTGGGGGTACAAATATCCTAGTCTGATTTAGCTACAGTATTAGGTATGTTAACTAGCACCAAGTACAGGTTAGTAAAGCCTCTAACCTTGATTTCTAAGTTATGAAGAGTTAACAGGTTCCTTACAGGAAAAAAGGCTCTTGCATTGATAACTCACTATAGAGTTAGTCCACTGGTGATTATGGTGATGCACAAAGCTGTGCTTAGCACAGCATTTTTCTGTTGCTTTTTTGATGAAAAATACAATTGTTTTTTTTCCATTGAATTCTACTTGTATATTTAGTCCCAAATTTTATACCTTACTCAGAAATTTCATTTATTGTAAAATGGATACCCACTATCTTTACTACAGCACCTAAACATTTACTTTTCTCTTTATTTAAAGCAATCCCTATTACTTTTAGGCAATCATCTGTTCAACTTATTACTTTTTTTATCCACATTTTGATTTTTGTATTTATTATAATGTCATCTGCATAAGTTAACAGAACTGGAATTCTTCCTTCAGGTGTTATATACCCCACTTCCTTCATTTTGTAATTTATTTTATGTACTATCACATTCATAAATAATGCAAAGAGTATACAGCTCATTGTACAATCCTGTCTTACACCACTCTTCACATGTACATCTTGTGTTAACCATCCATTTACAAGTATTTTTATTTTATTATTACTATACACCTACATAATTTCCTTACTTTTTCAATTATATTATTTCCTTAATATCAGTTATGAAAACCATGCTTTTACTTCACTTAGAAGGCATAATACTGATTGTGTATGAACTTTTTATGTTGTAACAGTGGGAAATCATGATCTATTTCTAATCATTATCTTGCATTCATGAAAGGTAATTTGTAAATTGTGTCTCTGAGATGCAATTGTAAACTGTGTTATTTTCATGTATGTTTTATACATTTTTTAAGTAAGTTCTTGGAGCTTTTCTCCCCAGGCCTTTGCTGAAAATAGACATATATCCAGTCGGACCATCCCAGTCAACAAATGTAAAATAAAATAAATAAATATCCATAAGATTTAATGTCTGATTGTATCAAATGCCTTGCTTAGGTTTCCATCATGATTTTTTCTTTGTTTCTATTCATAATATCATCCACAATAATTCTTGACAACCCTTCCTTTTATACTATATATATATATATATATATATATATATATATATATATATATATATACTATCTTCCATAATATTTTCCATTTTAGTTTCAAATCTCTTCAGTATTATTTTCATAAAGATCTTATAATCATTATTATTCAATACTATCAGTCTCCAGGTCTCCAGTTTTTTAATTGTCTTCTATCTTCCTTTTTCCTTCTTCCATATCTTTTCTTTATTTTTGTTTACCAGGAAAGTCTGACTGGTACAGAGCCCATTGAATTTAAGTATTCCACTATATAAATCTTTACACATAAAACCTTCATTTAACCATTCATTGAAAATCTTTAATAAAAACATTATTTTTGCCATTCCCTTAAATGTTTGTACATTTTATACCCAATGCCATCTGGTCCTGCAATCAAATCTATATTTACTCTTTTTCTGTTAACTTTTTTTTTTTTTTTACTTTCCATGTTTTTTGCACAACCATCTTTTTTTCTTTAAACATTTCTTGTACATATTGTACTTCACTATTCATAATCTTTTTCTGAGTCCTTTCTATTTCTCCTTTTGCATTTTTATTTCTCTCATTATACTACCATCTTTCTTTACTAATCTACTTCTCTTTTTCCATGTAAAAAAAATCTTTGCATATATAACAATTCTTCTATTTTTTCTTGATTTCTTTCATATAATTATTTTTCTTTGTCAAAGTACTTATCATTATGTTATAAATCTCCCAATGCATTGTTATATGTTCTTTTATATTTTTTCTCAACCTTTTTGATAACCTATTGCCACTGTAAAAAAATTTTTATATACATTTCCTTAAATATCCTACACCATTCAGACCAGTTTTTATAAAATCTTCTCATAGTAATATGATCTTTCCATAACTATATCACTAATCTCTTTCTTCATTCCATGCTTTCTCGTTTATCCTTTTTATTCCTTTGCCTATTTTTATATATTCCTTGTTTTTCTTTTTCTCTAGCCATATTACAAGATTATCTGAAAATCTTGTTTCAGCTACTTTCCCTTCTCCTATAACTAAACCTTCTGATTCTATAAAATAACCTAGTTCAGTTCTATATGTCCCCTTTTGTAGGTTCATGAATTTTTGTCCCAAAGTTTTAACTTACCACATTTTATAACTTCTAACATAATTCTTCTGTCATTTCCTTTGTATTTACTCTTGCATCTTAAATCACAATTGTAGTCTTTTATTTATTTATTTTATTTATTTAACATTTGTTTATCAGGAAAGTCCGACTGGACACAGGTCCTTTTTCAGCAGAGGCCTGGGGAGAAAAGTTCCATGAGTAACAGTAAATTTTCATGCACACATTGCAATAATCAATAAAGTATAAAGTAAACAAAATGTAGTATACATAAGAACATACAACTGTGTTACATCTTGACAACAAAACCCGGGCTTTGAACATAGCTAGAACTATTTGTAGGTATGATTTATGTCACAATATAAGGTTAAGACAGGTCAGTAGAAACAAAGGATTAAACAGTGGGGAGAAGTTGGATATGTTTTGGGTATACAGTAATGTATCAGAGCACTCATGAGGGGTTAGTACAGGAACACAAACACTTATTTTTTAGATAAGCTTTAAGTGATGACTTAAAGTGATTAGTGGATGAGACTGAGACAATGGAGTTAGGAAGGGAGTGTCATATATGAGATATATAGTTGGAAAATAAAGATTCTCCTGCAGTGTTGTTGGCCTTGGAGATGTAAGTTCTTGTTGTAAGAGTGAAGTGGTCTGCTGGAACTGTAAGGAAGGATGAGATTTTGTAGTGCAGGGGTTCTAGTTGGTTGTGTTACAATTTTGTGAGTTAGAGAGAGTTGATTGTAAAGAATAATGTTGGGAAGCTCAAGCCAGTCTAATATCCTTAAAGCTGTACAATGATGTGTTCTATATGGGCAGTCAGATGCAAACTTAGCAATTTTATTATAACATGCTTTTATTATTATAATATTCATATTTGCCGCTAATAGTCTAAAATCTGATAAAATAACCTTTCCATTTCTTTACAATTAGTATGAGCATATAATGTTATAATTCTACATACTTGTTCTTCCCATTTAAATCTACTATGGTTAATTTTCCACTTTTTACTAACGTTACATCTAATATCTTTACTGCATATCTACAGAATACAACTTTTCCAGACGATCTCTCATTTCCCAAATTCCAGATGATCTTTCCTTCTCATAGTTTCTCTGTATGTAATCTTTCTTCATTTGTTAAAAATCTTGTGTTTTATAATTACATCAAAATAACATGTATTATACACCACACCAAAATACCTATTCTTCTTACTATAGTCTTAATATATTCACATTTACAGAAAACACTCCAAAATTTTCATTTTTCCTTAGATTCATAATTTCATAAACTCATAGCTAAATACTAGGCTATCTTTCCTAATAGGGCATTCTAAGCCTAGCCAATTTCCCTCCCAAATGTGAAAATAAAACAAGGTATCTTGTGTCTCTGAGTCAAACACCTTAATTATTATACCAACTCCCAGTTATAAGCTGTATATATTCTTTTTCATCTATTGCCTTTCTTACTTTTTCTTTTTTAATTAGCCCTTTAATTTTCTTTATTTGTCTTTTACCCTTTTAGCAATAGATTTTTTTCTTTTACTACCTCCCAATTTATGACTTCATTACTTATTTCATAATGTTCTTCTGTGTCCTCTTTATCAATTTTCTCATCTATTTTTTTCTTCTGTTTCAACTACCTTGAAAAAAATCTTCTCTTTCTTCATTTTCTTCTCTTTCTTTTTCCTTACTCTTGTTTTCATTTCTGCAATCCATTCATAAAGGTCTATTTTTTACATTTATAAAATTTCACTTCACTTTTTTGCATCATGTTCCATTTCCCTACAAATATAACATTTTCTTTTGTAACAGCTACTTATCAAATGTCTTTCTTTTCCCCCACAAAAGCATGTTTTGGGTTGACCCAGTATTTTACAACACTGCATTACCCTCCACATTTATCATGTTTAGTATATATGTATATATATATATATATTTTTTTCTCTTTCTGTTTTTAACACAATATTACAATCCCAACCACCAGTCCATAGACCCATTTTGTCATAAACCTTTGCAGTGTCCAGTATTTCTTTACATAAAGGTTTTAAATGTATTTTCAAAGTCTCTCGTTCTACCGCTGTTTGAAATTGTACATTTTCTTTTTTTGTTTCCCTGTAAAATGATTTTATCACATAAAGATTACATGGGTTACAGTGTTTCTTTTTTCTCATACTCTCCAAGAAAAATTTCCATTGAAAAAACAGTCTCATATATAATGCCACAAAATCTCTCTTTGTTAATAAGAATAAATGTTCTTACCTCATGTGCTTTTATACCCAAAGTAGCTATAAAATTGTCCCGCACTGCATACACACCCATTTCCTTGTCTTCTTTACTTTGAATCCTTACCACATAGTTCTGCTTTTCATTTTCTTTTACTCCACTTTTGCCTTCTTTAACTTTCTCTGCATATGCTTTCCATCTTACCACTATTCTTCAGGATTGTCTCTGTTTCCTTCTTTTCTATTTTCTCCATAATGTCCCCCCAGGAAACATCTCCTTCATTTTCTGGCTCACCCTGTACCACCATTTCTTTAAGTAAATTATCCCACAACCCTCCAGACTGGAGGTTTATAATTATGCATCCAGCATTTGCTGGCTTATCTCTGTCAAACAGATTTCTTTTAAACAACTCCTTAGAATCCTGCACACATTCTTTAGTCTTGATATTTGCTTTCTCCTCCATTTCTTCAGCACTACATCCTCTCCTTTTTTCTCCATCTGCCTCTCTGTTTCTACAGACCACCTTTATGGTGAATAGAAACAGGAAGCACTTCTGCAAAATGGTTCCCACTTGCAACAATGACAAGTAGAGGAAATTCTCAGTGCCCTGGCCAAATTCCTACTTGTAGTATAAATATCATCAAGGCTCTCCCCTGAAAAAAAAAGATGCAACTGGCCTAGTGGGATTAACCTGGTCAACAAAGGATATTTATATTAAAAGTTTTAAATTAAATCCATATTTTTGCTTTCATTTCAAAAGTAAAGATGAAAATAGTATACATGCTGACAGTTTTGAGCAGTGTTTATGGTAACTGGGAGGAGAAAGACAAGTAATGGGACACCAGAATGGCTCGGGGCTTGTCTGTTCCTCTGCCTAGGGCCCCATTTGACAGTGATTTGGTTCTGCATGTGATGAAAATAACTGTCAGATGACTCTCAGAGGCCAATGATAAAAGTATCTGTATTTGTGATTAAAAACAGATAAACATATTTATTATGCCACTGTCTCAGTGTACACTGCATATTAACACATGCACTTTTATGTAATATACCAGAACACTCTTCATATTTTTATATTTTTTATTGATCAGGTAAGCTCATTGGACAAATGGCTAAGTAACTTATTGAGTTACACAGTAGATACATGAAGGTTGAAGGAATCAATCCCTATACACAGGGAGCAACACATTAACAGCAATGCTTTACTCTTCTGCACTAACTGGCAGCCACAATCATATCTCTCTCATACCATTTTAAACATATTCACATTAGAATAACTAGTATGCTGCAGTTCTGGTTTATTGGCATCAGTCAGAATTATACCTAGAGCTAGCTAAGGTCATGAACTTCATTACAGTTTTAAACTTGCAATATACACCTATGCTGCCCTAGCTGTAAAATACCTGAGAATAGCATCTTGATGATAAATAGTGTAACATAATGGCAATGGATAATGATTTATTATAAGTGAGGAAATATAACACCATAAGATGCAATAACAGCTCTGGCATTTAATGTGCCTGATGAAAACCATTTACCCGAATGCACCTTTCATAATTAAAGTCATAACAGCACAATGCAACACTTTTGCAGTAATTCAAACTGTCCTACAAAGTAATTTAAAAAATAAAGGGAGCAAAACATTAAAAGCATGCATAAAAAAATAATTAAAAAAAAACATATCATACAAACATTACATAACTAAAGTTTTCTGAAATAATTATCTTTAGTGTATCATTAACAATATTGTCAGCATAACATGAACAATAAGGCAGGATGTTTTCAATACTGTAAATAGCAGACACACAGGCACACTGATTTTATTGATTGATTGATTGATTGATTGATTGATTTATTAATAAAATGCATTTAACCATTAACCCAGGCTCTGGAACAAGGCTAATATATGAAAAGAGTCTGCTCTGAGGATAGAATGAAGCAGACATTAATTAACTGTTTTATCCCATGGGGAAAGTGTAGAGTTTTCCGGGTCTCTATAACCTCCAGTGGAGTCTAAGGCCCTTGCAGGCAATGCCTATAAAAGAAGGAAGACAGACAGGATAAACAATGCATGACATGCAGATGTTTGCATCATGTCACCTGACAATACTACACATTGTTTCTTCATTTAGGGATGGTGACTAACTGTCAGAAAATTATGCCTTCTGATACTCATTCAGCTCTGAACCAAGAAATTAATAGCCATAGTGCTCTGCCCCTCAGGAAGTCAGTATGCCTGGCCAGCAAAGAACTGCATCTGGGATTACATATAAAGAAATTATGGAGGTACTTCTTTTATTATGAAGGAGAGAGTGGAGAGAGCTAAAAAACAAAATGAAGGCAATAAGTTGTTGTTTGAGTAATGTGGGGTGCATTTAATAAAGAATGCAAGTGATGTGCACTAATTCTTGTTTCTTACATTTCTTTCAGCATCACCCTGACTAAGTCTTATAATTTGTCATATAATGAGTAAATGGAATGCACAAGAAAACAGTGGGGAAGACCTCTTAGGTGTCATTGGTCTTCATTATATATAACATGCCTGGTTATTTAAACTTATTAAAACTTATGTTTTGGAACATTCATATACTGCTGGTCATATGTTTTGTCATGTTGTCATTATGCCTTTAATTATATTTTATATCCATTGATACATATTTTCATTTTATTTCATTTCATTTTATTTCATTTTATTTTATTTCATTTTATTTACATTTGATTAGGAATGATTACTGTATGCATATGCAACACGCCTTTGCGCTATATTTTTTTGAATGCATTTTTTTTTTAATTTTTAAATGCGTTTTTCAAGGTTTATAAGATAATGCAGGTTGAATATGATGCTTGTTTATTAGAGTAACTATGGTTTTAAATATGTAATTGGCTAGTAAATTGATTTTTAATTGCTTAATTTCCCACCTAGAGCGGTATTTAAAGAGTATTGTTTTAATGTATTTTATTCTGATGAAGCGTGGAGGAGTCCACGCGAAAGCGCTCATCTTTGTTATTAAAGCTTTGCATCTTTGGACTTATTTGGATTTATTTGGCATTTCGTTCCTTCATTTCATCGTGGTGAGACTACATGTATTTATAGTTGTTGCTGGTTATTTAAACTGTAATAAACTACAGCGGTTGGAAGACAAGGGGAGAGTAATTTTGCTTCACAAGGATTACATGGCAAGCCTTTGTGATCAATAAAGAAGATGTTATGAGTCTGAGATACTCTCCACTGGTGTTTGTTTTCAGTTTCCTGCTACATGTAGTCCAAGAATCAGGTATTTATATTTTTAACTGAAATCTCCATAATGGACAGGACACATTTATTTATTTATTTATTTATTTATTTATTTATTTATTTATCCTATGTTCAACTAATGAATGGGTTACAAAGTTATAAAAACTGTATAAACACTGAAAAAAACAACAAAATAATGAACAGATGCTAATTTACTCAGAAACTTATAATAAGCATCCAGTGAGTGATTTCATCTTTTGTAAAACTGCATCATGAAGTCTTACCAAAGATGAAAGCACTCACTGAATGTTTATTTTATGTTTCTGTATACATTTCCATAAGTTCATTATTTTGTTGTTTTTTTTTTTTTTTGGTATCTATCCTATGTTGACTGGGTTAGTCCTACTAGGCTAGTAGCCTCTTTTCTGGGAAGACCTGAGATGGTATTTCTACTACTAGGGTAAATTATTCTAGGGAATTGAGTAACTTCCATTACATTTCTTGATAGTTGCCATGGGGTCTTTAACATCCACCTGAGCTACCGGCAACTCAAACAGATAAGACCTCAGTTTAACATCTCATCTGGACAACACACTCAGGAGTGCAACACCCTCTTTATGCTGCTCTGCAATGTCAGTAATTGATCTATATTATGTGGGAATAGAATTCACAGCCTTCTGAATCAAAGGTGAGTGTGTTACATGTTGCGCCACTGACAACTGCAATTAAAGAAGAGACATCCATTATATTATTACAAACAGAAGCAGAAAACTAATGAGCAATGAAAACAAATAAACAAAACATAGATTTACAGAAACTGGAAGATAAATTCTAACTTCACTCAGTTTAGTCACTGAAGTTTATTTTTTCCACACAGTGCAAGGTGAGTTTATACAGTCTAACATACACTTAAAATCACAACATACACATTCTACACATTTGACAACTTACCCTTTATTCCTGCATACACTTTCAAACATGCCCTGCAATCCTTCCCTGCAAATACAGACCACAAACTTTTAATCTCTCATCTAATAGAAAAAAACAAAAACATGTACTATTACTATGCATGTATCCAGCGCACTCATTTCAACCCCCATATAAAATGCTACTTTTCTCTCACTTCAGTAAAAATGAACATTGCATACTTTTGAACACACACATTAAAACCTCTACCCGCACACACACACGCACACACACACACACACACACACACACACACACACACACACACACACACACACACACACACACACACACACACACACTTTGTTAGACCTGTCACCTTGCTTATTTTGTAACAAAAGCTCTCTAAAAAAGAGAAAAGCAGCCCTTAACTAGCTATGTTGTGCACATGCATGTAATCCAAATATGTATGCATACTTGACCAGTATATGTATTTGACCCAAATGTCATTTTAAAGAATTGGCCATATCAAGTTAATCACTGATCAGACAGCTTGTGACTAGGAGGTAGATACCCATTAATATATATTATTATACATTTAGTGAGAAATTTGATGTGCAGGAGATACTGGGCCAGATTCCATAAGGTTTGCAGAAGATCTTTGCAGAAAGCACATTGAGCCGAAACAAGACTTCAGCGCACCTGCTGTGAAAGCGATTTCAGAAGGCAGGCTGAAGGTACAGGGATTACTTAGCTATTCAGTATAAGATAATTACGAATTCTGTAAATGGCCGCCTGATTCCAAAACTCATTGTGTACACCCAACACAACTTAAATGCGACAAACTGCCATGCCAACTCTATTTCCAAAATCCTCAGCATATACTTTATATACCTCAAAGAATAAAAGCTGCTACTGCTATGGATTTTGCCAAATTCTGTAGAAATATATAAAAAAAAAAGAAAAAACATAAAAATGCAACCTTCAATTAATGAACTACAACAGGCTGCAGTGATGCAAGCCATACATGAGGCTGTAGCTGTGCATCATAGAAGGTGACTAGCTAGAATCAGAGGATGGCTGCAACTAAACCAGTTGTTAGACCAGCAAATAATTGGCAGGTGCTGGATAGGTAGACAACTTGTGCAGGCTGTCTGGAATGGGTTTATATTACGTTATTGAATACTAACGTAATCGAAAACGTAATAGTTGACCTGTAAATGTTGAAGTGCTAGAACCTCAAACATTTCAACGGAGATCTCCATACAGTGCAGAAATGGAAGTTTTCCATTATCTGCACTGTAGTGTGATCTCAGAGTTGGTATATTTAAGTAGCAGGGGGTGCAGTGGGACTTGCGCCCCTGCTTACATTGTTTAAATGTTTTGGTTGCGTAGGTTTTATTTTTATTAAGTGCTTGAAGTTTTAGCACTTTGACATTTACAGGTCAACTATTATGTTTTTGATTATGTTAGTATTCGATAACGTAATATAGACGTGTCTGGAGCATCTGTGCCCCATGCATGCCTGTGTAGATCAAAGTTTGTGATGCATCTTTAAGAAGCATTCCAGTCAGTGGACATGTGCATATAAGTACTAAGCACATGCAAGCAAGAGTGCCATTTTTGAGTGAGCAGCCAGAGTGACAGCATGCAAGTATGTGGTTAGTTAGTTAGATGGTTTGTTTAAGTTAATTGTTCCTGCCAACAATCCTGATGTGTTGGTATACAATAAGCAACTTAAATGAACACCCAAGCCTCTTCATCTTAATGTACACAAGATGAGTGACATGGTGTCAGAATGGGATCCAGAGTCACAGCCATGAGGCAACCAGTTAGAGATGGAGGAATATACAGTAGTGGATCATCCCAACTGGTCAAATGACTCACAAATAGGTCAGAAACAATTTCCAGGTACTAAACTTGCTTAAATGATTTCTTTCATTACAAATATAAAACAAAGCACTTAGAATGTTCAAAACAATTTTCTAATTAAACAAAATGTCCGATACTGCCTCATATTCATAAAAATATTCAAAATAATTATGAAAACAGTTGAAACAATATCTGAATCACATAAAATGTATAAAAAATGGAAAACAGTATTTTTTTGCTATATACTATTTTTTTCACATTAACTAAAGTTATTTGAAATATCCTAAATGTGCAAAGTGTTTGCCAAGTGTGTACAGTATTACAGTACAGTTACTTTGCAAAGTACAGCCATTTCAAAGAATATTTAGCAAAGTACAGACTTTCAAAGAGATTATTGTGCATTTGAATATTATTGCAAATACCTGATGTGTGTGCATGTTTGTACATAATTATGAGGGCCAAGACTGTATTGTGTTTTACTATTATCTGAGGCATGGCAGAAGGATTTTGCAGACCTGCACTGCTTGTGGTTGATAACAATATTGCAGATAATTAGAGAGTATTTGAGCAGGAATAGCTTTTTTGACAAAGACTCATGTACAAAGGCATTTAATCTGCTTAATTTAGTTGATTCAAAGCTCATTGAAAGAGAGCACTCATTTGTGTATGCACCTGCTGTGCTTGCAGGGAAAAGGGAAGACTGCCATATTGTGGTACCGGCTGAAATGTGGGAAGACCCTGAGTGCTTAAATGTAAATTTAGAGAGATGTGTAACCCTCAAATGAATATTACAATGGAAAGACACTTATTTTAAACAAGCGATCAAAAGCCTGGAGAAACTTTTGCAGGATATATAACTGACTTGAGAAACAAGGCTAAAACATGCAGATTTGGTGATCTGAGAGATAAGCTAATAAGAGACAGGCTTATGTGTGGTATTAATAATGATGCATTGAGAAATATTTTGCTTTGAGACAGTGATTTGATGTTAAATAAGGTCATTGAGATTTGTCAGATATACAAGCTTACAGAAAGGCACACAAGTATGCTTACAAATGAGAATGACTGTGGGAAGGCACTACAACACAGCTCATGCAGACAGTATGCAGCACTAGGTTAAAAGATACAGGCCAAATGGCATGGTTCATGTGAAACCCAGAGCAGCTTTAATAAGGCCTTAGGTACACAGAGGAAACCACAGAAGTGACTCAGCAAAATCAAAGAATGTGCCTTCACCTAGCCTCATAGTCAACTGTCATAATTGTGGTAGAAATCCTGAGCCCAGATGAGAAAGGTGCTTTGCTTTTGATCAGCAGTGCCATTCACGCAATAAGTGGAATCATTTCAAAAGGTATTGTAAATAGAACAAGGCTCATTCTTTTATTAAAAGAGGGCATTCCAAGAGGCAAGGTGGTCAATTAGAGAGCTTCAGCCCTACTTTTTATGTTGATGGTGTATCTGTGCTTGGTGAAACAGTCAATGCAGTAGATTTATGGGCAAAAAATGAGATCCTTTGTACAAATGTAAGCAGTCCCATTTTCAAACTGTCTCTCTGTTTCAGCTAAATTGCCATTTAGCTGAAACATCTGATATGCTTAAAGAGTAATTTCCATATATCCCATGTTGCCTCTAACACAAGAGGTTTATCACACAGTGGAAACTCTAGCTTTGCTAGATTTTTCTTTTTGTGATTTTTACCAATTCTTTTTTTCTGTGTGACCTTTTTACTCATTGTTTTAGTTTGTTAGTTGGGATATTTTGCAGACACCCTAATGTTTATGGATATCAATTGGGTACAACAACCCTGTGTTTCTAAAATTCAAACATTCCTCTTATGCTGTGTTGATGATGCTATAAGAAGGCAGAAACATGCATGTCTACAGCTAGAAGTGTTTGGCTTTATTGGCCTGAAATTGTCCATAAATAGAATTAAAAGTAAAAGTAAAAGAAAAACTCATGGACATTTAGAATTGCCATTTACCTGAAACACCTGATATCCTTGAATGGTAATGCATATATCCCATGTTGCCTCTGACACAAGAGGTTTAAGGTATCATATTGTGGAAACACTAGCTTTGCCACCAGCTGTATCCTGGTAAAATTCCTGGAAGCAATGTGCAGCAATGTAGATGACTGCATACACTTTCTGTCGACCCCCATGATGTGGAGAACTGTAATTCACAAGTTTTACAGTATTGCAAGTGTTCCCAACATACTTGGTACAATAGATTGCACACACATACCTATCAAGACACCAGAACGTCCTGAAGCAAACTGATACAAAAACAGAAAAGGCTGGCCATACATCAACTGCCAGGTTGTGTGTGCAGCAGATGGCAGTATAACAAACATCATGTCAACACACTCTGGAAGTGTCCATGACACTGCCATATGGAGAGAATGTGGACTGAGAGCTGCATTCTAATAAGGTGAAGTACCTGAGGGACTACTACTACTAGGTAAGTACAGAAAAACAACTAGAATGTAAGTTAAGGATACCCCTCCCAACAATATCCATGATGACCAAATGTGGTTTTATTCCCCAAAAGGGTTGACTGTGGTTATCTATTTGAGCCATGCCTAATGACACCATACAGTGAACCATCAAACCCTGCACA
This sequence comes from Protopterus annectens, assembly GCF_019279795.1. NCBI lineage: Eukaryota > Metazoa > Chordata > Ceratodontiformes > Protopteridae > Protopterus > Protopterus annectens. The sequence continues at coordinate 124,218,604 of NC_056740.1, forward strand.
GAAGGCCTAAAATAGAGCACACAAAACAATCAGAAACACCATATAGTGTGTGTTCAGTGTAATGAAAACTAAGTTGGCTGTCTAGACACATCCAGAGGTGCACTGCAATACAAACCTGAGAAGGCAGAACAGATGATAACAGTGTGCATCATGCAACATGCTAACTATACCACATGGCATCTTCTAGTTGCAGGTGTGTTGAACTACCACAAGATGTCTGAAGAGAACATCCCACAGGTATTAGAGGAAGATCACGAAGAAGACATAGGGGCAGAAAACACAGGCATAGGCAATGTAGGGTGTGGCCACAAGTGCAGGCCAAGGCAACACAGCAGCATCTTACCCACAACTTTGAGTAATGACAAGCCACAAGTGCATGAGTACACAGATTAAATATTGATGTTCAGGTGTTGCCCCACCACAGCATCACAGACTGCATCTAATATCAATTTAGCATTAGATGTACACACTGAGCATCAGACATAACACCATAATCATAATATTTAACATTGTGAACATATTCAAATTTTTCACAACAGAGATCATCAACTTAGGGCACAATTGACACAGGTATGTATACACATTCAGATTGTTGTAACAGTGTATGGAAAACAATAATATACACACATCAGTGCAACACATTCTTATCTCTACAATATAATAACATGAAAAAGGGAAGAAACACAGAACATAATGCAGAACTTTTAATATCACAAGAAAAATATATCACAGAAAACTAGTCTTGTAATACATGGAGTCAGCTAAGTTTTTGAACTGATGGACTCACTCTTATGCAGTCTATGGTGCTCATACTGAGGGCTCCCTTTGTGGTATGCTCTGCCCCTTCCACATACAGAAACAATTGGCCCAGGTTGCTCCACGGAGGAGACTGATAGGGTAACAAAACCGTGTTGAGGTAAAGGAGCATGATTGCAAGTTGAAGGTCTTGTCATGACTGGTGGGACCACAGCAGATGGACCAGCAGTGGAAGTGTGTAGATGTTGGAGCACAGATACTGATGCTTGATGGGTAATGCTGGTTTTACTGAGAGGTGGCCTGTCTCTTCCATGTTGTAATCTGCTAAGCACAGTCAGGGCACGTAGAACTCTACTTGTACTGTGGCACTGCTGCAGTACTGTAAAGGCCAGGGTTTCTACTGACCATGCCACAGCCAGCATACTTTCATTTTCAGCAGCCAATGATGCCATTATCTCACTGTGTCTGTCCTGCCATCCTTCATTCAGCACAAGTAGGTGGTGTGAAACACGATCTGCGGCATGGCTAGTGCACAGATGTCTGATCCATGATGTTGTTGGGAATGGTCATTTGCCTGTAGAAGTAAGCAGACACCCACAGACATCTGGCCATACACATCATGCACATGCCTATGTCTACTGCAGCATCCAATATCAAGGTGTTGTGGGGTACTGTCAACATCAGCAGCAGTCTCAACTTGGGTCTGTGGTTCAACAGCCTCATCCTGTTCACCATATAATGTCCCAACATTCTCAGACTGGCCAGATACACCCCCCCCATATCTGAGGCTACAGCTGCATCAACATCATTGTCAACATCTTGGATGGACTCTATCAAAACATCAATGTCATTTTTAATTTCTCCAAGTATTTTGGGTTTCTAATAACATGATGGGACTGGACCCAATTCCTAAGTCAAAGTATGATTAAAATTCATGAAACTAGTATTGTTTCAATCTTTGATGTCAGCCAGTAGTGCTCTTCGCAGCACCCACAATGTGCCCAATAATGACTCCTTCTGCAGTTTGTATGAAGTTACATGTATTGGTAAAATATCTAAATACGACTGTAAATTCTTTTTTATAAGACCTGTTGCTCCTGCTACTATTGGAACTGTCTGGGTATCTTTCTTCCAGATTGATTTTGTTTGTGCCTGCAGATCCTGATATTTTATTACTTTGTGTCTCTCTGCATGCAAGACACTATAGTCACTGGATGTGGCAATTTTAATGATCAATGCTACTCTTGTGTTGGACCACTATATCTGGATTCTAGCATATATCTTTTGAACTGTTGGCAATGGATGATCCCAAGTGATGTAGACTTCATTTTCTATGATGCTTTGTGGTTCATGTTTCCAGTGTTTTTCAGCCACTTCAACACCATAATGTTTGCACAATCCCCAGTGCAACAGTCTCGCCACATTATTATGCCTTTCAGTATACAGTCCTTCTGCCATTAGTATGCTCCAACCAGCAATGAAGTGTGCAACTCTTTCCAATTCGGTTTTACAAAACCTACATTTGTCTGTTTCTCCCACATGTTCAACGGACTTTATAAACTAATGTGTATGCAGCCCACTATCTTGGGCCGCCAATATTAACCTTTCATCTCTTGGTTTGAATTCACCTCTCCTTAACCATTCCTGTGTTCATTCCTGATCAACATGAGGTTCTTCCAGAAGTTTTCTATACTTGCAACTGTATTTATGCGTTTTCCACATTTTTTGCCTTCTCATCTGATCCTTCACCTTATATTCTTTCGTTTGTTTTTTGGCACATTCAGTTGCTGCCTGATTTTTATCTACTTCTGGTTTGATTTCCATTCCTGCTTGATGCCGAAAAGCTTCTGCTAGATTAAGCAGAGAAGTCATCTTAGATTTATTCTCCTCATGTTTCAAAACTTTCATTACTTTTAGATCTTGTGAGGTCAGCAGATATGTGTGGAGTCCCACAATTGCAGATCTGTACATATAATCAATTTCAAGGAGGCCAATCTCTCATCTTGGTATGCAATGATTTTTATAAATCATTTGGTGAACATGAAGCATCCTTTTTGTTTTTCTATCTAATCTACCCAAAAGGTTTTGGGGCAGTCAATCATTCCAAAACTGTAAGTTAGGACAGGAAGAGCAAATTGCTTTATAGCCTGGATTTTATTCCTAGATGTCAGTTCTGTTTTCAGGATTAATTTAAGTCTTCTGAAGTATTCCTTACTAAGTTTTGTTCGCATTTGTTTGTATTTTATTGCTGATCCTTCATCAATTCCCAAATATTTATAAACTCCTTCTTGCTCAAATTCTTTTATATCACATTCTTGTCCCAAACTGATGTTTTCCTGGTGTTGCAGTTTTCCTGCTTTAAAGGTTGCTTTTCCACATTTTTCAAGACCAAATCACATTCTTATATCATCTGAAAAACGTTTTGACAACTTGCAGTTGTGCTTTCAGTTCGGATGAGCTATACAGTATTAAATCATTGACAAAGAGAAGGTGAGAAGTCTTTACACTGATTTTTTTCTAGGAGCCAGGTTATACCCATGGCCTAAGCTGTTGAGTAAACATCTTAATGGATTAAGGGCAAGGCAAAATAATAACTGTGATAGAGAGTCACCCTGGAATATCCCCCTTTGAATTTTTATCCCTGGGATAACAATTTGTACTTTATCATGGCTTAATTACAGAGTAGTCTGCCACCATTTCATGGTCACTGTAATGTAATCAGTCAGTGTGGACTGTATCTTATATATTTTTAAGCACTCTTTTATCCATGAATGAGGGATACTATCAAATGCTTTTTTGTAGTTAATCCATGCAATACTTAGATTCTTCCACTTTTTACAGTTCTCCACTATGACTTTATTTAACAACAAATGATCTTTTTTTCCAAATGACTTTCTTTTATTGCCCTTTTGTTCAACTGCCATAACTGAGTTTTCTTCTAAGTTATTATAAACTCTGTCAGCATCAATTCACATGTATAGTTAATATGTCATCAGAAGGCATGTTATGGGTCTATAATGTTTAGGGTAGCTTGCAGGTTCACTCTTAAGTAGGAGCATTGTTTTTCAAGTTGTTAGCCAGGTTGGTGTCTGTTCTGGGTGCACATATAAATAATTCTTACTCATGGCTAAATCTTCATGCAAAGATGTTAATACTTTGAACCTGAAGTAGGTATCATCTGGGCCTGGGGCTAGAGGCTTTCCTTAACTTTGTTTCAATATATCTAGCTGTTACTTCATCCCATTTCATATCCTGTACCTTTAAACTTCTTATTCTTTCTTTTACTTCTTATATCCATTTAGCATCTTTGTTATGTTCCACAGGATCTTCATAGCTACTTCTACAAAATGTATCTAGCTCTTCTTTTTTTGGCAGTCTTTCAATTCCTTTTACCTTATTTCCCATTTCTCTATAAAACCTTTTTGGGTCATCAATAAATTGCTTATTTTGTACTTTTCCTTTATATTTATCATTGTATCTTCTAAGTTTTTCCACCTGTGCTGAAATTTTTAGTTTATTTGTGATAGTGCATGATAGATCCTGATCTGTTCTAATATTGTGCATTGCTTTTATCACATCTATTGTTCTTAGAATTTTTGTTCATCTATTCCCTTTTCTATAGTCTTCTAACAGTGACACTTCTTGTCTTAATTGCTTTATAATTTTCTCTATTTGATATTTCCATGATGGTATTCAATTTCTCCCCTTCCTTTCCCTTACTACCTTGTATTCTTGTGGTAGAACTTTATCAGTTATCAATTTAGCTGCACAGTAATATATCCTGTTTATTTCTGTTATATTGTATGGATCTCTATGAACAGTTCTAATTTCTGTGTTCATTTGTTTTATCAGATTTCTGACTTTTGGGGTTTTATTAACTTTCTGCAGTATTTCTTTCATTGATCTTGATATATCTGCCCATGTATATTAGATCAAGCAATTCTTCTTTTAGTTCATTATCTTCTAAACTGAGGGCACATCCCTTGTTTTCCAATTCCTGTGGGCATTCTATAGAAGGTTCTATAGCATCTTCCTGTGACACAGTCTCATCAATTTCATCCTGTGCCATCCATTGCTCTATCATATGGGAACTCACTGGCCTATCACTTCTCAACATTGACTGCATCAGAGCTTCCACATGTTCTTGTTCCTTCCCTTGCTATCCAGCTACAAGTGAACATTTATACTGGTTTCCTGTGGAAGGCTCCAAGTTATCTTCATATGGCACCTGACCAATTGCTTCCTGTTCCACTGGTTTCCCCTTAATTTGGATATACATTACTCTATCCTGTTGTGGTCCTTTCTGAATTAGATTTTCTACACTAAATCCTTCACTTTGCAGTTACTCCACAACCTCAATTTCTATTTCTTTAACTTCTCCATTACTAATCTCCTTTTCTACTTTTCCTCTTAGTCTTCTTATTTTCTGTATTGTAAAATTTCCCATGTCCAGATTCCTTTGCCTGTGTTTCTCTTCAAATATTTTTGGTGCTGCTCTTTTTGTATTGGTTAGTTTTGCTTTCTCCTTTGTATAAATATTGCACCAAATTAAATCTATTTTTCTTTCTCATGTCCATATTTCTTCTTCAGATGTTTCCTGATCTTCCTGTTTCTCCCTGCTTTGGGGGCTCACTCCATCCTGCTGTGATATAACCTGTGTTAGACCTTCTACATCAAATCCTTCACTTCACAGGCACTCCATAACTTCAACTTATATTTTTTTAACTTCTACTTTACTGATCTTCTTTTGTACGTTCCATCTTTATGATATTATTTTTTTTATATTGAAATTTTCCACATCCAGATGCCTTTGCCTGTATTTCTCTTCAAATATCTTTGGGACTACTTTCTTTACATTGATTAATTTGGCTTTCTCCTTTGCATAAATATTGTACCATATCAAATCTCTCTTTCTTTCTCATGTTCATATTTCTTGTTTAAACTTTTTCAAATATCTCATGGTTTTCTTGTTTATATTTTTGCACTTCCTCGGATGCTACTTTTTCCAAACTGATCAAGGTTTCTTGATCTATATACTGTTTTTCACAAATCTGTTGTATTAATGAACAGAAATTATTATTTGAAACTTCTGACAATTTTTCTTGCGGAAGTATTTTTCTTTCCTCTAATTTCTCTCTTAATCATTTTGTATATCATGTGTCTGTAAATTCTGGGCTTTTTACATAATAGTAACAATGCATAATTTCTTTCTTATCCTCAATAGTCCACTTTATCATCTTTATTGCTCTTCTTTGACCTATCAGTTTTTGTGATTTTTGTGGACTACTACTTCCTTCTACAACAGGGTCCATCCTCCCCTGGGCCTGGCCTGGCCCCTCTGTAGTACTGTTTTCATGTTTTGAGGATTGTACACTGTCATCTTTTCCAGTCCTGGCACCAGTGTGCCTACCAGGATTGGGCATTTTTTTATCCTGGGTCTTGTGCACCCAGCTATCTTTTTTGTTTTTGACTTACTTCTCTCCATAATATATGCTATATAAATGCAGTCTATATATTGTGTCACCTTGGTGATGTTTTGTGGAAACAGGGTCCACCTCGTGAAGGTACTCACCAAAACTTGAGGATGAATTTAATTTCAGCACTACTTCTCTTTTTTGCTTGCTGACTTTTCCTCTCTCCATTCAAACCCCTAATGTCCTGTATGCCAGGGGCCATGTTACTATACTGAGACACATCAGATTTGACATCATGATCACTGGATGGGCTAATGGAGAATACAGATAGCTGATGTGCTAAAAGAAGAGACAGATTACACAGATCAGGACAATGTGATTATATTACATGCTGGATATTATCAAAGGCATATGACATCTATATCTCACTGCAATGTTACTGATAATAATGGCTTTACATGAGGTCTTCTCTATGCATGGTTGACGGAAACTACATAACACGGAGTATACAATTAGGTTACAATAGCCAACATACACGACATATGTGATGAATACAAGCAAGACACATACTTGACAGCTCCTCTGAGGAAGATGGTGCTGTTGAAGAAGGATGAACTTCAACTATTCTAGTGAAAAAAATTTGCATTATTGATCACATCATTGCCCCCCAAAAAACATCTGAACATGCTTAAACCATACAGAAGGTTTGACATAGACATACCACGTGTTTGTGCAGCTGATGAGGTTGATGCAGACTGGCCTAGGAATGGGAAGGAGAACACCAACAGGAGTAACAGTAATGACAGGTGTGAAACATAGTTAATAGCATACACTGACAGACTCCTGCTGTTGAGAGCTTGTGGGTTGTACTGCAAATTCTAGAGTGGTAAAGTAAAGAGAAAGACAGCACAGTCTTGTATTTAGCCAAAACAATACTGATAGCATAACATATACAACACAGTAAGAGGGGCTGCTGATACTCATGTGATGGATGCTGCACCTGTAAGCCAGAAGGCCTTGTGTGTAAAAATAGTAACATTAATGTCAAGTAACACATGTGGGCTACATATTGATGCAAACTGTGAACCTGTTGCAGTAACATACATGGTTTGTCTGAACTTATACCTGCACAGCTTGGTCCCACACTGGATGCACCTGTTGTGTACAATGTTAGGGAAATATCAAAATGACAGTAAAAAAAACAGTGCCATGACATGAGACTGAGGCAATAAGAGGTAGTGGTCACAGTAACACAGTATGTAGACACTCCTCTGCCATTCCCCGTTGTTGTCCAGAAGTAGATGGACCTGTGCATATTAATGTAGATGGCATTACACATGTTGGCTACGCTGTTCTGTCTGTGCTGCAGTTGTATGACTACATGTCATTAAACGTACATTCATTATCATCACCCTATGTGAATCTGTGTGCACGGATCAAATCTGCTGCTGTAAATCAAAAATGACAATACACAGATATGCATCCTTCAGCAATATACAGTGATTTTCCCTATACTCATCCATGTCATGGAAAGAAAGGCATACTTGTTCCGCCTGGAACGCTACCTTCTATCCAACCCCCTGGTATGTGTTGCTCTCCTCTTGCTGTATGCTGGGAGGCCAGAAATATTGTGATGTCATCTGTGGTCAATGGTCATCCACCACCGGTGGCATCCCTTGATCTCTCATATTGTCTTAACATGTTGCCCCGAATGGAGGATCACGTCTGAACAGTATTAACAGCAAGCCTCACAAGATATGTTGTGACCTCCAACTGCATTTATCATGTTGTTGAAAATGGTCCAGATTTCATTTCTTCAGATTGTATTCCCAGAACAGTCAAGGAGTCTCTCCTCTGTCCATGTTGTCAGAAAGCATCTAGGATGATATCATTTTCCAGTGGGGAGAAACTGCCACCCCTAGGACAGCTGGCCATCTGAAAGACAGTGATATACACTGATCATATTCCTGTGTGAGCTCAGTTATGCAGAGGATTCTGTGGACAGTGTATGTCAACATAAACAATATGCATTTCTGTGCAATGCAAAAGTCTATAAAACACTGTCTGTGACAAATACTAATGTGACATATAAAAAGTAACAATGCCTACATACATAAGAGTTGTAAGTTAACCTGACCTTGTAATATTTTAGAGACTGGGTGTGAGAGTGTAACCCCTTATACTACATACTGATCGAATGGAGGTCCAATGACAGCAGCATCATGCTACAGAATTCTGCACAGACATTTTGTGAAAATACTATACAGACTAACAATTGGACAATTTACAGAAAGCATCAGAAAACCTCAGGCTCCACAGACAGGACACAGATAGTATATTAAGCAAGTCAATATAAGAATTTTGTTAAGAACCATCAACAAAGGAATATCTGTAACAGCAAAAGGCTTTGGTTAAGAAACATCAATGAAGAAATCTCAGTAACATCAAAAGAACATAATAGATGTGGATGCAGAGCGTAAAGAATTGCCAGTAAGAAATATGGATGATCCGTGAATCTGTCTTCATGAACTGCTCACATTTGCAATGTAAATCTGTCTATACAGCTGCATATGGGAATGAAATCAATTCATGAAAATAAACCTGAATTATGTTAAACACTTAGTTCATTAATTAAATCAAAGTGTGACATATGTGCTACAAAATAATAAATAGAAAATAGTAGGAAGTCTACAGTTGAGTTAAAAATGGAAGGTACTCCACAGTTTAGTTAAAAATGGAATATCCTTTCTTGGAACAGAGAAACAAGTGATCCTAGTTGAGTATAATGAAAAGTATGAAAAGCATTCCTTATTTATATATAATCAGGTTATTTGGAGCAAGGGAGTGGTTACAGAGGGTGGTTCTGCTAAGAGCAATAAAAGCATTACAATCATTACCACAGATTTGGCTCCTTTTCTCAAAAATATGAATGATCTTGAAAATGATTTCTTAACCAGAGGATATGAATCAAACGTCTTACATTTGATCTTGGATCTCATTAGAGATTCTAAAATGAACAATGACCCTATATGGAATAGGCCTTTTGGTAGAGTTATGCAACAAGGCCACCCTAACCCAAAAGAAGAGGAAAGTAAAGAGAGTTGCACTTTAACTTACACCTGTGATTTCAATACAATTAATACCATTATTAAGGAGACCTGGGCCATCTTTACTGACAATCAGCAGCTTGTAAGAGTTTTAGGAGAACACCCTACTTTTGTATATAAAAAGAGCAGAAGCATGCATAGCTATGTGGAAAACAAAAAGAAAAACAAGAAACACCATAATGGCATGAACACTAAAATCTGTGGGCCACCTAACTGCACTTTCTGTGAGTACTTAATAGGGTGCGACTCATTTGAGTGCCCCTTTCTTAAAAATAGGGTGAAAACTTCAGCAGGTGGTAACTATAATACTGAAAAAGTTGTATATGGGGCATCCTGCCTCCACCCCCCATTAAGGAAACCATGGTAAAAAATTTCTCCAAAGCCAACTTCATGCTTCTTAAGACAGAAGTGGTGAACTTCATGACACCCATGCAGATGTACAATACAGTTACGACTACTGAATCCTACACAATTGCACTTTATAAGCAACACGAGTGCATGGATCGTGCTATCCCAAACAGAACCAAGATGCTATCCTCCAAAAAAAGGAAGCCAATCTGGTGGTCCCCTGCCATAAACAAACTGTACAACAGAAGGAAGAAACTCTTGCAAAAGAGAGTAAAATCCTACGAGTGGAGGAGCTCCCTGGTCAGCCTCAGTAAGAAGCTGTGATCCCTGATCCTCCAAAGTTAGTTACGAAAACAAAATTGACACTGATTCTAAAGACAACCACAAAGCATTCTATAGCTACATCAAGAATCTCAATGGCAATACTCAGATCTGCTCTGAGTTACAGCACAATGGCATTAAATATACAGACCCAACTGATATTGCCAACATCCTGGCAGATAGGTTCAGTGTTAACTTTACCCCCCCTCTCACCCCCTAAAGAGCCCACCTCTATACCGGAAGAATGCAAAGTTCCTGTAATCACGGCTGCACAGGTAAAAACCACACCACTCCAAAGCCAAGAACACAGCATCCATGGGACCAGACAACATCCCGGGCTGCGTTCTACATGAACTACAGAACGAACTGTTACCCCACCTAAGTACCATGTTCAATCATAGCCTCACCTCAGGCTTTCTGCCTGTTGAATGGCACACAGCAACGGTTATCCCACTCCACAAGGGGGGAGCCACCATGGACCCCGGGAACTACCGCCCCATTAGCCTGACGAGCCTGGTCTGCAAGGCCATGGAATGTATCATCATGGAACTTATAAACAAAGGCATCGGTAATCTCCAAACTCTGGATCCCACCCAGTTCGGGTTTGTAAAAGGCAGATCATGTCTCCTAAACCTGATAGACTTCTTTGAAGCAGTCACCAAAGCCATAGACAAGGGTAAGGTGGTTCACACAGCCTATCTAGATCTTGCCAAGGCTTTCAACACCATCCCCCACTCTGGAATTATAGATAGACTCACTAAACTAGGTATAAATCCCTATGTCACAAGATGGGTTGCCAAGTGGCTCACTGACAGAACCCACACTGTGAAAGTAGCAGACTCCAAATCCGACTTCAGACCAGTGACAAGTGGAGTACCACAGGGTTCAGTCCTGGGTCCTCTCCTGTTTGGTATCTACTTCTCTGAAGTACAGGCTAACACAGAAGGTCTTTGGCTAACAAAGTTCACAGATGAATGCAAACTAGGAGCCATAATTAAAACTCTTAACGATGTGGACATCTTACAAAAGGTCCTCACTGAGACAGATGCCTGGTGTCAAAGCCATGGCCTCAAGCTCAATGCCAAAAATTGCATTGTCATCCCCTTTGGTAAAAACTCTGTACCTATGAACTACAACATAGGCAGTAGAATACTTAACACCAAAAGTGTGATAAGAGACCTTGGGACACAGGTGGACAGTAGTCTCTCCTTTGATAATCACATTGCCACAGTAGTCAGGAAATCCTTCTCTGTGGCACACCTCATCACAAAAGGTTTCTCATCCAGAAAAAAAGAGGTCATTGTTCCCCTCTACTCATCACTCATTAGATCCATTATAGAGTACAACGCCCCTTTTGGTATGTACCTCACAAGACATCTACAACAACTAGAAAGGCCACAGAAATACCTCACAAAGAGGATTACTGGCCTCAAACAGATGCCCTGCGCAGACTGTCTCAAAAAAACCCAGCTTTACTCCGTCGCATATCACCTACTCAGAGGGGATCTCTGCCTAACATATAAAGCTATGTCAAACCCAGAGCTGTTGGACATGCTCCACTTAAAGAAATCCCAATCCCTCCGAGCTTCACGCTCTAGGGACCTACACCTTGTCACCACAATAAATAGAACATGCCAGAGGGATAGATTCCTGTCCCAGATACTTCCCATACTCTGGAATAAACTACCTATCTATATCAAACAAAGCTCCTCATTCACAGTCTTCAAGAAAAATCTTGATGATTGGATGGGAAATAGGAAATTCACCCCGGGGATCACCTCTGTGGCTCTGCTCGACAGTGGCACAGGAAAATAATTTTCTTGGGTGGCAAAAGCCAGGGTACCTTTTTGGCTGGGCATGTATAGGCCACAGGGCCAATAGCCTAGTACCTACCTATGAACCTATGAACCTATACCTCTCAACCATACTGAATCTCTCTGTTTTTACCAGTTCTGAGGTCAAAATAATGGGGTGCCACGATTCCTAAGTGGCACCCCTTAATTTCCGAATTTCCTGGCTTTTTTTTTTAATTTTTTCCTGTCTTTTTTTTTTTCAGAGTGATGTAATCTCACGGAGGCATGTGTGGTGATGTCAGCTTCATGAGCAGTCTGCCAGCCTGTCAGAATTTGGCTGAGGGGCAGGGCTGCTCTGGAGCTGGGCTGAGTGAGTGAGATGCGAGAGAGGCTTGAGTTTGTTATTTGTTTACATGTAGCACATGTTGGCTGGACTTTTCCTTGTCACTCTCACATCTCGCACACTGCTGCAGCTTGTTCTGGGGCCATTGAAAGGACTAATAAAGGGGCTGCTGCTCACCACTGTGCTACGGAACATGACTAAGCTAAAGGTGCTGCAACTGCTGCTGTACTATCCTGTCCAGAAAGGAAACTGCACATGACAGACTGTTTTCTTAATGTTGACCAAAGGAATAAACAAGCAGAACAGCAGATTGCTGTAATATTTATATAATTGCATGGGACCATCTTAAAACTCATATGGAAGCCATAGTAAAAAAACACTGTTTTCATGAAAGCCATTCCTTCAAAGATTAATATAGTGCTAATAATGTTGAGATGTAACCAGAGTTTTCTTACATTGAATAATGTAATTTCTGCTGGCAAAATCTACTGCTTCTAGTTTATGGTTTGGGAGCCGCCTGTTTCAGCACTAGCGACCCAATTCCAATGGCGGACTAAGAACACATGAGAAGAGAAGATCCGCACACAGGAAGATAATAATTTATAGAGAATATCACTGTTTATTGCTGCATTCTCTTTTATAACTATGAGAGCACCACGCCACCACCACCCTCTGTCCGTCAAGAGGTTTGTGAGAGAGATTGGAGAAATGGTAGCTCATCAGCTGGAAGCCCACCTAACAACAACCTAAATGGTTCATCAGAAGTTCATATTAGAACATTAAACATCAAGGAGCACAATGAGGTAAGTTGCGTTAAAATTTTTTTAAAACTGGTTCACTGATATTGCTCCATTGTATGCAAAGAAGTGATGGTTTTAGATTACTGAGAAACTGTTTGTTTTTACTGGTCATCCTGAAGATGATGTTACCAAGTTTTAAAATACCTCTTTTGTAGTTGAATTAAAGAGGATCTCCATTTATATATGACTGGTAGAAATACTAAGTCTGAGTCAGTGACAGACATGTATGTTGCAGTGTAGCATTAATGTAGCTGAAATGTGCATTATCTGGAGGAAGAGACTGTTTTTGATCTGCCCTTCTACTGCCAACCATCATCCCTGCAATGCAAGGCAAAGCATGGCACATATAAGTTAGAGCTAATACATAGAATTGGTCAGAACTTAACCCTTGCCTTAACTTGCATGTATGTTATGGTTTAGGTTTTTGTTTCTTTTTGTAGATACTCCATTTCTAATTTCAGGCATTACAGTAAAAAACTACCTGGGAATACTGAAAACATTCCATTGGTTCAGTCACTTCCTGATGACTGGACAAAATGTTTCAACTTGCAAGTTAAGGTAAGGGTTAAGTTCTGACCAGTAACTGGAATGCCTATCATTCAGACTGCCAATCATGTATTCATCACCCATATCTGCCCAAACTTAAATGATATGCTTAATCTTACATTCATAGAATATTTATCCATAAGTACTGAGTCATATATTGGATACATTGACAGATATTAATAAAACTTGTGTTTTGTTGTATTAGGACAGAGTGGTAGGGTGTTTTATCAGCAGTTTTTATATTTAGTAAACTATGTCAAGTAACAGTGCAACTGTACAGTATTTGCAATCTAACACTGGTGGATGACCAAGTGGCCAGCAAAGCTGCATATGTATTTATGTTGTCTGAAAATAATACAGAAACAAAAAACTGCATATATGATTTAGTAAACAGTAGACATACATCTCAGGTGTCTAGATTTTTAACTCATATTTTTAGTCTGTCATAAAATTTTGTTTTTCTAGCAAATTGTTCATAGTATCATAGGTAGGTACCAGGCTATCGGCCCAAGGGCCTACGTAAGCCAAGCCAACAAGGTTCCCTGGCTTATGCCACCCAAGAAAGTTATTTTCATGTGCCACTGTTGAGCAGAGACACAGAAGTGATCCCTGGGGTATATTTCCTATTTCCCATCCACTCATCAAGATTTTTCTTGAAGAGTGCTAATGAAGAACTTTGCTTGACATAGATGGATAGCCTGTTCCAGAGTATGGGAAGTCTCTGGGACAGGAATCTATCCCTCCAGCATGTCCTGTTTATTAACAGAAAAAAAGTCCAAGTAGCCACTACAACCAAAACGAAATGAATCCAAAAGGCTACTAGCGGAATCACAAAGACGCTGGAGACGTGAATAAATTCCACACTTTTAATGAAGGTTTAGCGCTTTCATCTAGTACAACTAGACTTCATCAGAATTTTATTGGAGCCCTTATCCGTAATTTTGCGAAAGATTGACTTCTTGCCAGTCCAATCCAAACACCGATTGGACTGGCAAGAAGTCAATCTTTCGCAAAATTATGGATAAGGGTTCCAATAAAATTCTGATGAAGTCTAGTTGTACTAGATGAAAGCGCTAAACCTTCATTAAAAGTGTGGAATTTATTCACGTCTCCAGCGTCTTTGTGATTCCGCTAGTAGCCTTTTGGATTCATGTCCTGTTTATTGTGATGACAAGGTTTAGGTCACTAGAGCATGTAGCTCAGAGGGATTGGGATTTCTTTAGGTGTAGCATATACAACAGCTCTGGGTTTTACATAGCTTTATATGTGGGGACTGAAGTCAGAAACTATTGGCAGATGTTTGATTTTCAGACTTTATACCCTTCAGAAAATTCATGCTAAGTCTGTAAGAGCAATATTTTAAAAAACTGTCCTTATTTTTGGGCCTTTGGCCCCACCATTATTTATGGCTTTGTCCAGATCTGTTGTTCTAAGAGGTTGAAAGGTATGCTGGTAGCCCAGCCAAATTCATACAACAGCAGTAGCAGTGTTATGTGCCAGACTTTGGTCTGGATTAAAATGTGCATTTAGTTTGACTTTTCTTATTACCATTTATTTACATTTGTTTACCAGCTTAAGCATGCAATTAACAATGTAAATGTTTCAGCTAATTAAAGCTATATGTTATGTTCCCAAATATATTTTTTTTAATGTAATAATGTTGACACTTTTTTCATGACACAGAAGAAATTTGCTTTACTTGATCACTGTTCATTCAGGGTTGCCAGTCTTTATATATAGTGACACACTCTGGCTGTCTGTATATATAGACAAAAACGTACATTAGGTTTGTTTTTTTTTCTGAATGCAGTGTGTGGGTTATTTATAATGGGCACATTTACAAAATACTTTAGAACATGTTAGAGTGGATTCATCAGGTAGGTGACATCATGGTAGTGACATAGGAGGTCAGCTGCACATGTTAAGTTAATCTTTGAGAATGTTGGAAGGAAATGCTTTCAGTAAGTTATAATTGCTTTAGTATCACATTTGTAACCATGTGCAGCAGAGACTTGCTGCTTAATAATTTATTGAAAGACAGTGTTAAGTTAATTTACATAAATTTGTTTACAAGGTTACAACACTGATCAAACAATGACCAATTACAAGCTTGGCCCAGGTTGCATCATAATGAAGCAAAACGATGTTTAGGCAGGACATCTGGCTTGGAGCCATTTTGCTTTAGTTTTTTTTTTCTCTGTGCAGTTCTAAAGCAGACTGCAGCTTACAAGAATTTACTTTTACTGGCCATGGGGCAACTTTTTTTCTTGCGGTTTTCACACACTGCATTACTGAATATGTTACAACAAGGTCTCTGTTTTTTGAAGACGTTTGATGATCCCTTTAGTTTGCTTTGCAGGATAGTGAATTTTCACAAAGTAATTTTGAACTTGTCTGCTGTATAAAACAGCAAGCTTTTTAAATAGCTGTCATCTCTGTTTTACATTCATTTGATGTGAATTAAATTACATTAGCAGGGAATACATTGCTCTTTGAGACTTAGAATAAATTGTCAGATAATCAGATATTATTTGGCAGTGTTTTTGAACAGAGTGTGAGAACAGATAGATTATCAGCTGCTAATATATTACCTTTATCCATAGCTGATTTATTATTCTAGTACACATGCATTATTAGGATTCATCCCTAATATGCACACTATCATCCCAGATTCTTGTTGTTGTTATCCTTTTCTATTATTCTCCCTCCTATGATGTGCCAACTAGAAGATGCTCTGTGATTGGTTTACAATTTTTGGCTAATGGGTTGCACACTGTTTCTTGTTTTCGCTCTATTTAATTACAGCTTGCTTTAATTTGAAACACTATTGTTCTTCTGTTTATTTTATGTTTAATAATTGTGTTTGTTCTTTAGTTTGCATTTAAAAGCCGGTATCTGACAATTCTGATGGAGTGGGCGTGGTTACATAACTATGTATGCAAATTTTATCTTACTCAGCGAACAGATTTGTACCTATTTTTCATGGGCCTTTGTCCAGATTTTTTATGATTCCAGGTTGAGAGGTATGATTATGGGGTCATGTGTAATGACTGCCCTGCATTTTATCTGGGTAAGACTGAATAAATTGAAAAGGTGGATCTCAGGTCATCTTTCTGACATCAACGCCTTATCCAAACACTTATTATACATCCCAGACATTCTGGTTTTAAATTTATCATCTGTGTGGAGATGGATGAGCTTAAATGGGACGTCAATGGTGTTATGGAGAAAAAAGAATTTTGCTGGTAGTTGAAATTAAATGCATTCATAAAACCAGGACTCAGCTACTATTGTTCTTATGAGTGTGTTCAATTTACGTAGGTGCCACACAATCTGTAAATTTTTGTTTAGGGAAATTTTGAGGAAATATTTTTATGCACTAAAAATAAAAAATATGTGCAGTATATATATATATCTATATATATATATATATATATATATATATATATATATATATATATATATATAGTTTAACATCAATTCTGCTTTGATTAAATTTTGTACACTCTTGCATCATAACAGAGATTTAAACAGTAAATTCAAAACACACATTTTTTCATGTCACTATTACCATGACGTATTGGCATAATTCCCCCATTTAGCATAGTGGTGCATACTCATGCACCCTCATGCACACACTTGTACACTTTTATACATTACTAGTTTACTTCATGCATTATTTTTGTGTGTTTTTTCTACTGGTTTTCATCAAATAAACATGTTTTGGGGGCATAAACATGAAAATTGTTGTGACACTTTTTTTAACTGCAAAGCACTGACCTTTTTTCTGAGCTGTAAATAAAATATTTTTTTTCTAAATAATAATTTTTTGTTCCACTATAAATAACTTAGCTTTTATACACATTAATACATATTAAAATTCAATCTTTTATGTGTATATTATTATACCTGATTTGGGAATGTCAGTTGCAAATAGGTAGTGTTTTCCTAAACTAGGATTTAGTTTGATCTAATCAGTAGTAGTAGTGTGTGGGGGTGGGAACTTGCTGTTCTAAAATGCACCTTTTACGACTCTGTTTATATTGTTTGCCTTGAATAGGCTAGTTTAAAATTAAACAATACATATATTTTCCATGTCTACTTCTAAGTGTATAAAAGCTGGTATGTTTAACACTGTAAAATATTTCTGATTTTTGTTACTGAGGATCACATGTCTGTGATGAATAAAGTCTTGTTGCTTTGGAACACAACCTGGTTTTCCTGATTTTTTGGGAATTATTGTGACTGACCTCATCAATAAAGTTTTAAGACCACTAGTTTCTCTTTTTTTTTATGATGGCTACAAGTATCAATAGACTCTAGCAACTGATGGCTTTTGCTAGGTGTTAGTAGAGGGGGTTGCAACATATCCTACTTCAAAGAGGTTGACAGAGCCCTTAAACTGAGTTATTTATGTTTTGAGGCAACCTTAAGTAACACATTTTTGGATTGGGAAACAACCTTCTTATCATATACAATGCCAAATGATACCATTTTGACATTCTGTGTGTTATTTCATTGATTAGGATGGTTTCCTGACTAATTTTCTCATTAACAAAAATCCCTGCCAAGATATTATAAATGACTGATCCCACAATGTCTCACTACCTAAATTAATGCATAGACTACTACATTTCCATGCAATGGTAGTGGTTTCTTAATTATTAGAAAGACAAGTTGTCAACTAGTTCTTACAGGTGAAAAGCTGTAGCATTGTCGCCAAACAGCAAGAAGTCCTCCCGTTCGAATCTAGGCTGGAGCGCCTTCTGTGTGGAGTCTGTATGTCCTCCCTGCAGTCGAGTGGTGTTCGAAAGACATGCGTGAATGGGCATGCCTTCGTTGAAGGTTGGGCATCGGGCTGGCATCTCAGCACTGTAAAAATCTACTGCCAATCATTAGCGGACCAGAATTCCGCTGTGGCGACCCCTAACCGAGAAAAGCCAAAAGAAGAAGAACAACATTGTGATGCAGCAGTGAAACCACAAAGTAAATAAGAAGGTGCTCCTGTAAAGGGGAAAGTTGGTTTGCTTATAAATCATTGCTTAATGCTTAGTCTGACATAATTTATGAGTGTCATAACAGAAAATAAAATTAAGTAAAAGAAAAAAATCAGTAAACTAAAATCAAGGAGTAGTATATCATTAATTTCTTTTTGTAAAATCACTTGCAGCTTCATCATGAAAGTATAATGGGAAATTAAATTAATTATAAATTATAAATAAAGATCTTAAGGAAATGTAAACAAAGACTACCTAATCCAAGGATTTCAAGGAGGTAGTTATTACTCCAAATCAGGAAGAGAGGTTCTAATAATAGACCCACAAGCCTGGTAAGCACATCTTCATATGCCTTGATCATGATAAATTATATCTGGTATTTTCTAACAAAACTACTGGAGCTCATTCAGCATGTGTAAAATATAATTAGCTTACAGCTGTGGAGCATTCATTAAAATTATATATTGTGTTTTTTTGAACAATTCTTCTGTATAGGGGAAGTTTTCATGTGTATCAGCTGATACTAGTTAGTAGGGAAGACTATGGCACAAAACTGTGCATACATGCTTACCTGAACATGTTACTATGTATTCATAGGACATTGCTCTGCTACAGTTTGTGACACTGCTAATGTAGAACATTCACATTTTCTATCAATTTTAATTTGCTGAGTCCAAAATTTCATAAAATGAAATATTGATAAAAGTAAAAGGCAATAAGAGGGTCTGTAATCAGTTCAGACATGTTTAGTGTGACAGTCTCTACTACAGGCCAGTAATCAAGGAGCCTCAATTCTCACCACTGACACTGGTGAGGGGTGGCCACTAACAGCAAAAATGGATACACAAAGTATTTTCAGATGCAGCTGTCTATACCAAGCACAATCTCCCTTAACAGCACACAGGGAGCACACTCCAGACCTGGGGCTGAACTCTCTCTTTCTTTATCTCCAGGCTCCAAACAAAACTTCACACTGACCACTTTGGAGCACTTTGTCCCTGTTTCAGTTAGCTGACACACACACTTGGATATTTGATCTTCACACACACACACACACACACACACACACACACACACACACACACACACACACACACACACACACACACACACACACACACACCTGGGAATGTCTGGCACAGATTTACCAGCTGTGCCCCCTCTGCCCAGACTGTAAGGTAATTATGCTGTCACCAGTCAGCTACTCTAAGTCTCTTACAAGGGTACCCAATTTTACTGAGTAAAAGTAATACTAATACAAATGGTAGAGTTTGACCAATGCCACAAGGCTTTCAGGAGTGGCAACAATGCTACTAAAATAAGCATAAGTACTCTTAAGATGTCAAAGTATTCTCTAAAAGACCAGCCACAATGAAAGGTATAGAAATATTTAATAATAAATAATAAAATAGAAAACATGAGAATACTGAATATCCAGTTACAATAAACACAATAGTTTCAATCACAGGGGATATAAAAAAATAACACAGTTGGATAGATTCGCACAGATGCAGAAAAACAATAGTTAACTAACCTCACTATATTTTCTTGACTAAAGAATTACTGTTCCCTGTTTAAGTTACTTACTACAGCAAGGTACCATGCTGAGTGTTCATTTGCCTCCTACAGCAAGGCAAGATGAGGTTTGAGGTTGTATGAGATATCTGTGAGAATACTTTCCTGTTAGGTTCCCAAAAACAAAGTGCTGCTGTGAGAGTTCCATCATATTTCTCACTAATATCATAGAATCATTTCAGCTCTGCTTATAGAATGACATCACATCTGGTCACCTGACTCTGTTAAAATACACACCCACAACTTTTCTAAGATCTGTTGCAGCATCTGAAAGCTATTAAACAATTTCAAAATCTGCCACCTTGCCAGGGTATCAATTAGTTTACCCCTAAGAACAATACAGTAAGATTCCTAGTCCTGGTTTTCCCAGGCATTTTTGCCTCTGGCTGCAATCAGACCTGTACAATAAAATCTTTATGACCTAAACCAACCCATTTAATTTTCAACACGTTTTTCAAAATTAGCTGGACTGAGATTAACCTTTTCCCTTCCAGAATTCTCTGTTAAACATATACATGTAATCAGTTATAATAATACTGTCTGCCATACATGAATATATTTTTTTCTGTCCAGCAGGACCCACTGTTGTCGCATTTTTAACACAAATAACTTTACAAATACATTTCATAGGTTCATAGGTACTAGGCTATTGGCCCTAGGGCCTATATAAGCCTAACCATAAAGGTACCCAGGCTTTCGCCACCCAAGAAAATTATTTTCCTGTGCCCTTGTCAAGCAGAGCCATAGAAGTGATCACAGGGGTGAATTTCCTATTTCCCATCCAATAATCAAGACATTTCATGAAGAGTGCTAATGAGGAGCTTTGTTTGATATAGACAGGTAGTTTGCTCCAGAGTATGGGAAGTCTCTGGGACAGGAATCTATCCCTCCAGTATGTCCTGTTTATTGTGGTGATAAAGTTTAGGTCCCTAGAGCATGTAGCTCACAGGGATTGGGATTTCTTTAATCGGAGCATGTCCAACAGCTCTGGGTTTGACATAGCTTTGTATGTTAGGCAGAGATAACCTCTAAGTAGGTGATATGCAACAGAGTATAGCTGGAGTTTTTTGATACAGTCTGAGTAGGGCATCTGTTTGAGTCTAGTAATCCTCTTTGTGAGGTATTTCTGTGGCCTTTCCAGTTGTTGTAGATGTCTTGTGAGGTACATACCAAAAGGGGCATTGTACTCTATAATGGGTCTAACGAGAAAGGGCGTTGTACTCTATAATGGGTCTAATGAGTGACGAGTAGAGGGGAACAATGACCTCGTTTTTCCTGGATGAGAAACCTTTTTCTGATGAGGTGTGCCACATAGAAGGATTTCCTGACTACTGTGGCAATTTGATTATCAAAGGAGAGACTACTGTCCAACTGTGTCCCAAGGTGTCTTATCACACTTTTGGTGTTAAGTAGACTACCACCTATGTGGTACCTCATGGGTACAGAGTTTTTACCAAAGGGGATGACAATGCACTATTTGACATTGAGCTTGAGGCCATGTCTTTGACACCAGTCATCTGTCTCCTTGAGGCCCTTTTATAACATGTCCACATCATTAGGAGTTTTGATTATGGCTCCTAGTTTGCAGTCATCTGCAAACTTCATTAGCCAAAGACCTTCTGTGTTAGCCTGTATTTCAGAAAAGTAGATACCAAACAGGAGATGACCCAGGACTGAACCCTGTGGTACTCCACTTGTCACTGGTCTGAAGTTGGATTTGGAGTGTGCTACTTTCACAGTGTGGGTTCTGTCAGTGAGCCAGTTGGCAACCCATCTTGTGACATAGGGATTTATACCCAGTTTAGTGAATTTATCTATAATTCCAGAGTGCCAAAAGCCTTGGTGAGATCTAGATAGGGTGTGTGAACCACCTTACCCATGTCTACGGCTTTGGTGACTGCTTCAAAGAAGTCTATCAGGTTTAGGAGACATGATCTGTATTTTACAAACTCGAACTGGATGAGGTCCAGAGTTTGGAGATTACCAATGTCTTTGTTTATAGGATCCATGATGATATGTTCCATGGCCTTGCAGAACAGGCTCATTAGGCTAATGGGGCAGTAGGTCCCGGGGTTCATGGTGGCTCCCTCTTTTATTTAGTGCCATTGTGCTGTAACACAGAGCAGATCTGAATGTTGCCATTGAGATTCTTGACATAGCTATAGAATGCTTAGTAGTTGTCTTTAGAATCAGTGGTGATTTTGTTTTCGTAGCTAGCTTTGGAGGATGTTATGAGGGATCTCAGCTTCTTACTGAGGCTGACCAGGGAGTTCCTCCAATCATGGGATTTCACACTTTTTTGCAACAGTTTCTTTCTTCTGTTGTAGATTTTGTTTATGGCAGGGGACCACCAGATTGGCTTCCTTTTTTTGGAGGATAGCATCTTGGTTCTGTTTAGGGATAGCATAATCCATGCACTCGTGTAAGTGCTTATAAAGTGCATTTGTGAAGAATTCAGCAGTCTTACCTGTATTTTCCATCTGCATGGGTGTTGTGAAGTTTGCCACTTCTGTCTTAAGAAGAGAAAAGTTGGCTTTGGAAAATTTTTTTACGGTGGTTTCTCTAATGGGGGATGGGGGCGGGATGTGGAAGTTTAGGGTGATTAGCTTGTGGTTGGATCTGACCAACGAGGAATTAAACTCTGGTGTGGAACACCGGTCACCCATGTTGGTAATGATCAGGTCTAGGATATTGCTGCCCATGTTGGGGGTGTGGATAAGGTGATCCAAGGCGATGGAATTTATGAATTCCAGAAAATGTTGAGCAAAAGAGTTGGTACATGAGTAGTTTTCCCAGTTAATGGTGGGGTAGTTGAAATTGCCCATTATTGGGGTGTTGGGTTGTACCCTAATATTTTCCAGTATATCAAGAAATGAGGAGTGGGAGTCCTGGGGCATGGTGAGGGATCTGTAGCAAGTTACAATTTGGATTGCGGTCTTGCCCAGAGTTAGTTGCACTTGGATAATCTCAGATGCATTATGCTGAGCAACTAGCCTGGAGGTGTGGATATCCTTAATGAATATGGACATGCCTCCACTTTTAGTGTTTCAGTCCAGGTTAGGTGGCCGAAAGGTGTGGTATGAATTATAGCCTGGTAATGCAAGGGTGCTCTCTGGAGCCTTGAACCAGGTCTCTGTCGCTGCACAGATGTCGATGTTCTCCAATTTAAGGAGTGCCTTGAGTGAATGCATTTTGAGGTTTAGACTTCTAGCATTGAGTAGCATTACCCTCAGATTTTCTTGCTTGTACCTACTAAGGTGGTGAATTTGTCATTTGAACCTTGCCTAAAAAAGGCACTATAAAGGTGGCAAGAGCCTCAGCCAGTATCCGGAATCCCAAAGGTGACAGGTGCAGGCCATCTCTGGCAAAGCATTGTAGTCTGTCGATCATGTCATCCCAGGCAGACAGATACTGGATCTCCTTAGAATGATGCCAGAAACTTAGCCAATTGTTGAAGTCAATCATTTTGCCCTTGTACTGTGGTATCATTCTGGGTGATGGCAGGATGCTACTCAGGACTAGGGTCATACCTGCCTGGGCTACAAGATTGAAGAGCTCCTCCATGTCTCTTTTCATGTAGTCCAGGACGGTATGTCTCAGGTCATTCACACCAACATGGACAACGACAGAGTCATATTTGTACTTGTTGTGGAGTGACCTGACTGCAGTGGATCCTGGCACCTGACAGGCAGCTGACAGTAACTTTCTCCTTGTTTAACCTGGTGAGTGGAACAGCAGTGTGCCTGACTATAGAGTCACCTATGACTAGAGTGTTTGATACATTGTTATGCCTTATGGGCTGTGGCTGAGTGGCACACTGAGTCTGTGGGCTATGTGTCATTTGGGTTGCGTTGGAGGATGGAGGTTGCATACGTTTCTGCTTTGGAGGTTTCTATTGCTTAAGCAGATTTTTATTGATAGCCTCCACAAATGTAGGTGTGTTGTGTTTCGTGTTTCTATGTGTATGTGTTTTGGTGGTGTAGGTTTTGAGGGACTATGTGATGAGTGTTTTGTGGTGCAAGTGTTTAACTTCTCCTCTTGGCTGTCTAGTTCAGTCTTGAGTGAAGAGAGCTTTGCTTCCAGTATGGCTATATAAGTGCATCTCTCACAGGTTGTAGTGTTGGGTGGTAGGAGGAGAGGTTTGCCTGTGTACATGAGGCAATTGCTGCATTTCCCCAAGATGCCCAGATTCATCAGGTAGACAGGAGAAAACACCTGGAGCTGACCCTTAAACATGCCTGGATAGGTGATTATTTATTAAGTACTAAAAACTGTTTTCCTCTAGACAAGTGAGGAAAGTCGAGTGCTGTAGTAATTTGTAGTTTATTTAGTGCTTACAACGAGTTCTGAACAAGCGCTGAGCTCAAAGAAACAGATTTTAGTGCTAAAACTAAAAAAAATGGATAGTTCTATGGGAAAATTTGAAGAACAGACTTTATGGCACTGGGAATAGTTTAACCCTAGCTAAGCAGCGATGCATAATGTATATATTTTTTTTAATGTAACAGTAACAAATGAGCAAACTGATTTAAAAAAATAACCAATTAACCAATAAAAAGCTATAAAATGAGCACCGTTCCAGCAGTCTTTGATCAGACAAGGTCTAACTGCACACTCCTGCCACTAGGGTGCAGGTGAACCTTCTCCAAAAAAAGATGGTCTGGATTAGTGCTCAAGTTATGCAAACAAAGCTAAATTCAGCACGTCTGTATTTAGTCTATGCTACAGCAAACAAGGCGTACCAATTTCAGAAAGAAACAGTTCAAATAAGCAGGCACAATAAGCCTTTAACCAAAAACTCCCAGCTCAGAAGGGCAGAATCTACCCTCTCCTCCCACAAGAGAGCAGACCACACATTCTTAATGTAAAATAACTGTCCCAATGTCCAAGTGCTTAAACCAAAACTTATACACTTTTAGAATAACAGACACTAAGCCTTCAATCAGCAACTCCCAACTTAGAAGGATGTAAGCTACCTATCCTGCCACAACAGTGCAGACCACAAACCTTCTTAATGTAAAACAACTGGTCTGAAGCCCAAGTGCTTCAACCAAAGGCTTAGAATAACAGTTACAATGTAATCAGGGTACTAACAAGCAGTAATAAATGCAGCAGAATCAATGCAATTAAGTACTTTTAAGAACAAGCAGCAAAAGCAAAATAAAGTAGGAAGAAACATTAAATACAGTAAAAGCAGATGAATAAAGTGCAATTTTTTATATAACAATAGAAAATGAGCAAACTGATTTAAACAAATTACCCAGTTAACCAGTAAAAAGCTCAAAACTGAACCCTGTAACAGCAGTCTTCAATCAGACAAGTTCTAAGTGCACACTCCTGCCACTATGGTGCAGGGGAACCTTCTCAAAAAGAGATGGCATGGATTAGTGCTCAAGTTATACAAATAAAACTAGATTCAGGATGCCTGAATCTAGCTTATGCTACAGCAACCAAGGCACACCAATTTCAGAAAGAAAAAGTTCAAGTAAGCAGGCACAATAAGTCTTTAACCAGAAATTCCCAGCTCAGAAGGGCAGAATCTAGCCTCTCCTCCTACAAGAGTGCAGACCACAAACCTTCTTAATGAAAAATAACTGGCTTGAAGCCAGGTGCTTTAATCAGAACTAATACACTTTTAGAATAACAGACACTGAGTCTTCAATCAGCAATTCCCAACTTAGAAGGATGTAAGCTACCTGTCCTGCCACAACAGTGCAGACCAAAAACCTTCTTAATGTAAAACAACTGATCTGGAGCCCAAGTCTTTAAACCAAAAAGCTTAGAGTAACAGTAACAATTTAATCAGGCTACTACCAAGCAGTAATAAATGGAGCAGAATAAATACAATTTAATACTTTTAAGAAGAGGCAAAAGCAAAATAAAGTGCAATTTTTTAGTAAAGTGCAAAGAGAGAGGAAGAATGAGCAGAAGAAAATGTCAAGGTTAAGAACCTAAGTGGGTTGACCTTCTCAGATGTTTTCTCTGTATTACGTAGAGTGAACACCAGACTGGGAGGGGTGTCCCAGATCAAATTTACAGTAGGAGCGGGCAACTGAAAATCCACCAACTATAACAACACCACAAGAAGAGGCTGGGAGGGGGAGGGGGGAAACAGTTTCAGGACAGATGAAAAACAGAAAACAATGCCAGAAAATATATAAAATAATTCAGTCTGGCAAAATTAAGACAACGCAGAACTCTGAAAGGTTAAAATGCCAAGAAATATACTTACCAATCAGTGATATATTTCCATATTGTTTGAGAATCACACTGCAGCCTGAACACCAGAGGTTTCCAACAGTGTATGCAGGAATTTACAAACAGAAACTATTTTTAAATCAGCAAGCCTTGAAGCAGTCAGATAACACAAAAGCTGTTAGACCAGTTTTATAAACTTCACCATAGGAATAGGGTGGAAGCAGTTATAGGACAGATGAGAAACAGAAAAGAATGCCAGAAAATATATAAAATAATTCAGTCAGGCAAAATTAAGACAATGCAGAACTCTGAAAGGTTAAAATGCCAAGAAATATACTTATCAATCAGCAATATATTTCCAGATTATTTGAGAATCACACTGCAGCCAGAACACCAGGAGTTTCCAACAGCATATCACATTTTTAACACAATCATCTGTACAAATCAGTGTGATAGTCAAATGACATAAAATTCTTTACAAAATTCCAGCTAGCTATCCTGGCATATGTTACACATGTACTGCCTTACTCTTTTTGACACAGATGGCAATACTTCATATCATCACATTTATCAAGAGAGTTTATTTATTTATTTATTTTTTTGTTTGTTTGTTTGTTTGTTTACTTACATTTTATATCTATGTCTGTGTATGTGTTAATTAATTTATTTGTTTGTTTATTTACACACTTGCTGATGAGCTTGCCAATAATTTCTTAATGATGACATGCTTTAATGCTTTAACACACTTTTAGAGCAGTGCATCTTTGTACTGGTATGTCATTCTTACTACAGCTGAAGCTATAGTTTCCAGTGAAACAAATGTCCCAAACTGCTCTTTGATTTTTGATGAGTTAAATCTGTACAGCTGCTTAAATACATGCCCACTAGCCACTGTCACTACTTTGGTTCCCTATAGGATGATTTTTTTTAAATAAAGAATATGATCTTTGAAGGCACCTACTGTGCTTTTACTTTAACTCAATGCTTCAATAAGACAGGTGGTTCTCAATTTCATTTTGTGTCTGCTCCCCCAATCTGTGCCTGCTAGCCATCTGGCTGGTCACCTCAAATAAGTCTCCTTGTTCCTCACTAGAAACAAGAACTAATTGAAATGCAGCCACTTAGGAAATCATCAGAGGACTTCTACGTGTCCTACCTTTCTCCATGTATGTGATGCTAAATGGCTAAACAGGTGTATAGTGAAGATAGCATAGGGATGTCATATGTATATATGGTAAAATAAAACCAAACACTTTAATTCGGCAGCTTTTAGAAATTATAACAAGAATATCAAAAGGGAATAATTTCTTATTTTCTAGAATAAAAGGTCTTCAGATGCTAAATGCCATATTGTAAGTGATACTAAATGTATAGATGTACTTAGTTCACATAGTCTGTACTACTTTTAATTAAATTTAAAATTATTAAATAAACTTTAAAACAATTACATTTAAATGTGATATTGTCAGTTCTTTAAAAGTGGCTAATGAATCATAGTTGGACTTAAATGCCAAAAAGATTAAAAATAATCTTCTTCTACTCTTATATGGACCAAAAAATGTAACTTCCATTTCAAAATAATCTCTCTAAACAATAACCTAAGAGAACACACACTACACTGAATTACTTGGAACAATTTTAAATCAGAATTTAAAAATTGATCAACACCTTGACCATGTAGTGGTAAAAACAAATAAAAAACTGAGCATGTTTTATAAAGTAAAATTGTATTTAACACAATCAGAAGTACCCTTGAATGTTTAATGACTCCCACCCTAGTTTGATATATACATCACCAACTCTCAATAATATAATAAAACACTTATAAAAACAGAGCATGCCTACAACAATAAAGTTTTCTAGTAACTTCCTAAAAAAACTTAACATTGCAAAGAACTGAATAATACAGGTTTGATACAATTGCAAAACATTCTAGCTCTTAGTCAGCTAAAGGTTACTTGCAACATGTTATTCAAACCTTAAGATGCCCTACACTTTAGCATCCTTGCACAGATATGCCCCCGGATTTACTAATCTTACATGTAGGACTAGTTTAGTCCTGCACAGAAGCACCTGTTTAGGAGCAGGATGGCAGCGTGGCATGCATATTAATGAAGGTGTGCTGGCCGAGCTCCCAGGCGTACACGGAGTGTGTATGAGTGCATGGGGTGTGTCTGAGAGCAGAGCTCTCAGAATAAACACACCCCTGCAATGTTGAACAGTAGAAAGTGGAAATAAATGAGTGACACCACTCATAGGTGTCCACATATCCCCACCGACAGTCCCCCATGTGTACTACAGCAACATGACAGAGAAGTCAAAAGAAGAAACCCCTGTATTGTTCTCTAAAACTCCGAGTACAGCTAACCGTAGGTGCGCGTGTGTGCTCATTGCTTAGCTACAGTTAAAGCATCTTAAAAGGCTGAAGAGGATAACAAGGAAGATATATGCAAATGAAGCAGCTCAGCAATAGTGTAGTGGGCAGAGCGGTCACCTAACGAGCAGGCATTTCCAGTCTGAGTCCCAC
This sequence comes from Protopterus annectens, assembly GCF_019279795.1. Classification (NCBI taxonomy): domain Eukaryota; kingdom Metazoa; phylum Chordata; order Ceratodontiformes; family Protopteridae; genus Protopterus; species Protopterus annectens. The sequence goes on from NC_056740.1 coordinate 124,247,329, forward strand.
TGCAGCACAGTCGATTTTACATGGCAAAGCATGGTATAAGCAATATTTGTATTGCAAAACCCACTAAATAACATATATTTATGAACTGGAGTACTGCAGGAAATGCACATGTGAAGAGTCAGTATCATAATGAATAAGGCAGCAGTAAGCAGTTGTAAGCACTGATAAGCAGTAGTAAGCATATGTAAGCACTAGTAAGCGTGTGCAAGTGCGTTTGTGCAGGAGTAAGCACTGCCTACACAGATTAAGCAAAGGAGAAGCTAACTGGGTGTAAGAAACTGTGACTGGAAGTTAGCAGTGCTTACCTCCATGCAAACCCATGCAAATCCGCTTACGACCTGTTTAAAGTGCCTTAATCACTATGTATCCAATGGCCGGCGTTCTGCCCAGCAACAAAATAAACAGCATCTGCAAGGCTGGAACCCAGGACCATGCACACCATACACAAAATGATTTACCACTAAGCCATGCCAGACATGCATGAATTGTATGTTGTCAGAAACATAACTCCAGCCCAGTCATGGAACAGTACAGAGAATGTATACCTACATCTATGGACGTGTGTGTGTGTAAATATATTACTATCTAAATGGATACATCATATCTATAGATGTAGTCACATACATATACATATCCATATAAATATCCAAAAAAAAAATATATATATATATATATATATATATATATATATATATATATATATATATATATACAAATATATGAACATATATACATGCAAATGCCGACATCTACACATATATATGTCAGCACGTATATGTCCACATATACACAGCAAGTTACATATATGTACGCAGATATATATCTCTGTAGGTATATACGCACATAGTTAGAAATATGTTAGCAAATATATGTACCCATATAGGTATATATGGCCTGACATCTGTAGATAGCAATGGTAGATTAACAGAAACATATATGTCCGCATGCACCATTAATGGGCTTGAGAGGCCCCAAACAATATATGTCTCGTACGAATTGGCATACCCCCCCAGCCAAACCCATCTGCCCTGCAATACACTACCAAGCTCATTGTATTGTAAGTGTTTTATTTAAATAGGGATTTAAATTAGTCCTCTATTATGTTTCACATGTTGACATCACATTCCCCTCTCCTCCACCCACTAGGCGGGCTGACCAGTACAGGCCCATCCAACCAAGGCCATCCTCGACCTATACATAAATTATCCACAGTACCGCTCACCCCCCTGCTGCACACACACAGCCCTGGTTACCGGCCTGTAGATACCACACCCCCACACATTGCCCTCCCTCCACCCCCCCCCCCCCGAGGACCCATCCTGTATGTTGTCCCAACCCAAGTATCCTAGGTCTGGGGCATGCTCTAGTCCAAGCACATAGCCATGGGTATCTTTGCAGCTCTGGTTTTAGATGAAAGTTGAATACCCAATTTTTGGGTTGTCCCACATGAGATGAATGTTTCCCTGGTACTAACAATAGATTTCATGTGTGACTCTGTTTACACTAATGGTTTTATTTGTAGGTATCGCAAAGCATACATGGCACACAAGATTGGCCAGTATGCACACCAAACATAGTGTCCAGCAATACCAGTCTACATTACAGGACATGTAGCTAAATATGTAGAGGTGTGTGTGTGTGTGTGTGTGTGTGTGTGTGTATATATATATATATATATATATATATATATATATATATATATATATATGTATATACACATATATATATATATATATATATATATATATATATATATATATATATGTATATACACATATATATATATATATATATATATATATATATATATATATACACATATATATATATATATATATATATATATATATATATATATATATGTATATATAGATATATACCCATAACTAAATAGATATATACCTTTCCTCTCTGTAGTACATACATAGACATACATATATATAAATATCCACATATAGATATATACATATGCGAAAACCATACATTCACATGTTGTTAGATACATATATATATATATATATATATATATATATATATATATATATATACAGCTATGTGTGTGTGTGTGTGTGTGTGTGTGTGTGTGTGTGTGTGTGTGTGTGTGTGTGTATATATATATATATATATATATATATATATATATATATATATATATATATATATATATATATATATATATACAGATATGTATCTATGATATGATACAGCACATAAGAAAGACATACGATCACAAGCCGTGCTAATGGGGGTGAGGGGCCCAATCAACGTACGTGTAACATATAGCATTACACCCCCAGCCAGACAAGGAAAACATACAAACACACAAACAAAGTAAACAATCCACTGCTCCCTAAACCACAGGCAGGACACAACCAGTAGGGGGAACACTGTGGACCCACCAAGTCGAATCTTGCAACAGAGACAGGAACGTCCCTTGTGGGACACCCCAAAAATTTTTGATGATTGGAGTCCTGTCCGTGCAACGATTCTTCAAGGCAGGGTGTGTATGTACTCGGACTACAAGGCTGATAAAACCTGATGACCTATGGGTTGGCACAACATAGGATATGGATCCTGAGAAGTGAAGAGTGGGCAGTGTGTAGAGTTGTGGTTAGACCCGACTTGCAGCCAGTGTAAGGATGAGTGCTGTAGAGGAGGGGTGGTGGGGGACTATGGGTATGAAATTATGGGCCAAGGTGCGCAGGTGTTGGCTGGAGCAGTTCTATTCAGACTGCCCCGGGGATGTAAGCAATAGTGTGAACTGGGCAGAGCTGCCACCTAAAGAGCAGCCATTCCCAGTATGAGTCCCACTGCAGCACAGTCTATTTTACATGGCAAAGTACAGTATAACCAGATGTGCTGTTGCAAAACCCACTACATAACACCAATGAACACATTGTCACAACACCCCACTGTAAGGCATGTATGCCGATCTAATTGGCATCACAAGTTATTATAGTAGTCCTCACCCCCAGCCAGGGGTGTGAGTGCCCAAATCAACCTCGAAATGTAGTGTATTTGCACAGCTGTTGCTGTAGAAGAAATTGCCAGCTGTGGACCTTCCCTTCAGCCTTCCTGCACATCCTTGGATAATCCCCCTACTATCTCACCCTCTTTGTGCCCCATGAACACCACTTACCTATCAACCCCTTTTTCATTTCTATTAATGTTTAAAGTTGCAAGTAGGTGACACCCTCTTCCCCAACTTTATTGGCAGAATCTGGAACCCCCTACCCACATATATTACCTCAGCTGTCCCACAGGACACATGTAAACAACACATGAAGGAACACCACAAGCACACTTGGATCAGCACATGCTCACCACCTGGTGATACCCCCCCCCCAACTTAAACTCTGTACCCCTACATCAACTAGTGAAACCAACACCTCTTGTCCTACCTCGCATACAAATCCCAGCATCTGTCAAACCTTCCCTATTCCAATCATTCCAATGGCCTACTATACAGTTACAATGTCTCCCCCTCTACCTACCTACTCCTTCACTATTCTCTTCTACTCTACCACACAGGTATGGAATACCTACCTACTCCTTCACTATTCTCTTCTACTCTACCACACAGGTATGGAATAACTAAACCTAACCTGAATACCTGAATGTAACCTATCCAGAACTGTTAAACTGGAATCTAACTTCACCTTAAACTGACCTTTGTCAACAGTCATACCTGACATGTAAACCTGACCTAAGCATGTGTAATACTGACATGTTAATGTGAACTAAGCATGAAGAATGTGGTACGTAGCTATGTTAAGTCTGTTACTCTCTATGAATGTGAACACCTCAGTATTACTTGTAATGAGTAGCTGGGGTTTACTGTGGAACTCTAGTCCCCGGGCCACCGCTGAAAATGGACAAGCATCCAGTCGGATTGTCCTGGTCAACAAATGTAAACTGAATACATGAAGTAGCATGGGGGTATGCAGGAGCAAGTGGGTTTAAGCCTGTTTGGGTGGCAGTAAGCAATGCCCACACTGGTTAAGCAAGGTAGAAGCTAACTCAGTGTAAGATGCTGCAACTGGAGGTCAGCAATGCTGTGCCTCATGCAAACCAGCGCATACCCGCCTACAATTGCTCTACAGTGCCTTACTCACTCTGTAGCAACAGCTCTCATCGTGCCCATTAACAAAATAATCTGCACTCCCAGGTTGCAACTCCCCGACCCTGCACACTATAGTCTAAGTGAATGACCACTACACCATGGCAAATACATGTTCAGGTGCTGTTATCACAAAACATATCATCCAGCACAGTCATTCAACAGTATAGGAAATGTATATAAGTATGTAGATTAATGCCAGCAAGCATGTGTACATTGCTCAATCACAGTATTTGGAGCAGTCTATGTGTATCAAAGAACAGTGCCTGTCCAGTCATACTTTGAGAACAGTAGTCTTGCATAATACTGAAGAGAATAATGAAAAATGGTGCACATCATGGGGGAGTGTGGGCGTGCTTCATGCACAGAATGTCACACCTTGGGCATCAGTTCTGCAGAACTGGGAGATGAGGCTGGTCAGGTGTGTGAGCAAACCATTGATTCTCAAACCCCTGGCAGGATGCTACCAGTGGGAGAAACATTGTAGATCAGCTAAGTCTACTCTTGACACAACAACAGGTCCATCCCTGGCGGGACGAACCAAAGAGTGTGTGTCACATCGATGTCTCCACCAGTATTGGAGGAGGATCAAGGGAAGGCTCATACATACATGGACTAAATGGATGAAGAGCCTGCAGATGATTGGGTCGAGACAGTATACTGGAGGAGTACTGAGACATGCAGAGAGGGAAATGTGTAGAGGTGTGGTATGGCTGGGCTAGCAACTGGAGAATGGATGGATGCTGTGTACATGGAGCTCGGGGGCCTCGGCAAGGAAACATGGGTATGACATTATGGTAGAAATGTGCACAAGAAGCAGAACAGCAATAGTGTAGTGGGTAGAGCATCCGACCAATGAGCAGGCATTCCCTGTTCAAGTAGCACAGTCTATTTTACATGGCAAAGCACGTTATAACCAATAGTTCTGATGCAAAACCCACTAAATAGTGTGTATATATATATATATATATATATATATATATATATTGGAGTACCTCAAGAAATGCACATGTGACGTATCAGTGTCAGATGGAATAAGGCACTAGTAAGCAGGTGTAAGCACAAATATGCAATAGTAAGCATATGTATGCACTAGTAAGCAGGTGTAAGGCCTTACAACTGCTTTAAAGTGCCTTAATCACTCTGCATCCAACGGGCCTTTGTCAGCCCAGCAACAAAATAAACAGCCATGCAGGTCACGATCTCAGGACCCTATACATCATAGAAGTACAGAAGAGTGAGGTGGTAGTAAACATGTCCTCACCATAGTATAACCAAACTTGAACCTGTGAAAGGCATCACTATACAGTCATATGTGCCATAACTGACTACAGAACATACATATGTGAACTGGAGTACTGCAGTAAGTCCAGATGTGAGGTGTTATTGTAATTAAGTGTAGAAGTTCCTAGGACCCCATACAGTGTACATACACATGTCTCAAGGATCATCATCTTCTTTTGGCTGTTCCCGTTAGGGGTCACCACAGTGGATCACCTGTTTCCATTTCTTCCTTTCCTCTGCATCTTGCTCTGTCACACCAACCACCTGCATGTCCTCTCTCACCACATCCATAAACCTTATCTTAGGCCTTCCTCTTTTCCTATTACCTGGGTAGCTTCATCCTTAGCATCTTTTTCCCAATATACTCTGCATCCCTTCTCAGCACATGTCCAAACCAATGTAATATTGCCTCTCTGGCTTTGTCTCCAAACCTTCCAACCTGGGTTGACCCTCTAATATACTTATTCCTAATCCTGTCCACCCTCGTCACACCCAGTGCAAATCTTAACATCTTTAACTCTGCCACATCCAGCTCAAACTCCTGACTTTTTGTCAAAGATACTGTCTCCAACCCATATAACATAGCTGGTCTCACATCTCTCTTGTAGACCTTCCCTTTCACTCGTACAGGTACTCATCTGTCACAAATCACTCCTGACACTCTTCTCCACCCACTCCATACTGCCTGTACTCTCTTCTTCACCTCTCTTCCACACTCACCATTACTCTGAACTACTGACCCCAAGTATTTAAACTCATCCACCTTCGCCACCTCTACTCCTTGCATCCTCACCATTCCTCTGTCCTCCCTCTCATTCACACACATATATTCTGTCTTAGTCCTGCTGACCTTCATTCCTCTTCTCTCTAGAGCATATCTCCATCTCTCCAGGGTCTCCGCCACCTGTTCCCTACTCTCACTACAGATCACAATGTCATCTGCAAACATCATAGTCCATGGGGACTCCTGTCTGATCTCGTCTGTTAACCTGTCCATCACCATTACAAATAAGAAAGGGCTCAGAGCTGATCCTTGATGTAACCCCACCTCCACCTTAAACTCATCCATCACTCCCACCGCAGACCTCACCACTGTCACACTACCCTCATACATATCCTGTACCACTCTTACATACTTCTCTGACACTCCTGACTTCCTCATACAATACCACAACTCCTCTCTAGGCACCCTGTCATATGCTTTCTCCAAGTCTACAAAAACACAATGCAACTCCTTCTGACATTCTCTGTACTTCTCCATCAACACTCTCAGAGCAAACATCGCATCTGTAGTGCTCTTTCCTGGCATGAAACCATACTGCTGTTCACTAATCATCACGTCCCCTCTTAACCTAGCTTCCACTACTCTTTCCCATAACTTCATGCTGTGACTGATCAATTTAATCCCTTTAGTTACATGTCCCAAGGATACAAGACACATATATAACAAGTTATGAAAGGGAAATCAATGCCAAAAGGCAAATATCATGCATATCAAATAGTATGCACCACTAAGCATAGCACAGCACTACCTCCCAGACTACTGGCAGGATACTACCAGTTGGAGACACAGTGTCAACCTGCTAAGTCTAATCTTAAACAAATGCATGTTCGTCCCTGGTCAGATGACCCCAGAAATTCTGCTAAAAAGAGTCCTTGGGGTAACATACCATGCCTCAAAGGTAAGCAAAGACGGTAATGTATGTTTGCGGACTACATGTGTGGGAAGCCTGAAGATCCATGGCTTGGGACAACTTACGCGAAGGGTCCCGAAAAGTGGAGAGTGGGCAATGTGTAGTGGTGTGGTTAGATTTGGCTGGAATCTGTAGGAAGGATGATTGATGTGGAGGGGGAACAGGGGGAGGGAATGATGGGTATGACATTATGGACCGAGGCATGCCGGGGTTGGATGAGAAAGGAGGGGGGCACAGGGAAGGTACTGAGACATACCATTTCCCAAGTCAAACCACATTATGGGTAATATGTATGTTGCATAACCCACGGAATAACATATATAGATGAACTGGAATACTGCGGCCACGAAATAACATATATATATATGTGTATATATATATATATATATATATATATATATATATATATATATGTATATAACCTGGAGTACTGCAGAAATGCACATGTGAGGTGTTGGTATCATAATGCATAAAGCAGTAGTTAGGTTAAGCAGCAATAAGCTGTAGTAAGCATATGTCAGCACTCTTAAGCAAGTGTAAGTGTACAGGCTCAGCACATCTGATGTAAACTATCTGTAGGCATATGTAACTGGAGGTTTGTGTGAGTTGAAGTTTACAGGCTCAGCAAATCTTATGCAAACTATCTGTAGGCATATGTAACCAGAGGTTTATGTTTGCACGATGGTAAGCACTGCATACACAAAGTAAGCAATTCCGAGGCTAACCTACAAATATGTAGCTGCCCTGAGTGTGCCGGCCCTCCTGTAAGAGGTATTGCTACCTGCTGTCTGCAACACTGATGCCAGCACACAGGAAGGACTGTACAAACATCCACAGAATGTCCAGGTTATGTCATCAAATATAACCCCTACTGTACATAACATGTGAAGCAGTCTGATATCTCATTGGCTTGTTAGCAGATATGATGACACTAATTATGGTGTACAGCACATACGTACCACATCATGCATGACATATGCACACAGGTTGACAGAGTTGTGGCTGGCAGCACATACACAGGGCCAATAATGACATGTTGTTGTGATAACCTCATACATTTACTGTTGTAACAGGGCTTGTGGCAACTTATGTCCTATGAGGGATAAGAAACAGGTAATCATGGCTTTCACCATCTACAGACTGCAATCCTCACACTACCATCTCCAGTCCACAGATAGATGCTCCATTGGTAACACATGAAACCAAAGGTACAACACACTGCCCTGTCTGCAGCTGATCCTGCAGATGGGAATTCCACATAAACATGGAACTGACATGGCAGGTATGGAGACATGTAGGAAAGTCATATCCACACAAACACTGTTAAACCAACAGTACTCCACATGCAGTATAGCAGCACTTACAGTCTGTAGTCAGGTCAGGTACATCCCCTTCCTATGCGTTGCCCTGTTTCCACAGTGTATGTTAGAGGTAAAGTCCCAATCCATCTCAGATGCTGTTTGTCAACCAACAGATCTAGTTCCTGCTCACAGTGAATGACAAGGGCCAACATCAACATGATGTTCCTAGATATTGGAGTATGTTTCCATGCAATTGGCTATGGGAATGTTACCACAGCTGTTCCACATGCAATCAGCTAGAGGAGGGCTGAAATTTGTGCAGAGGCCATCAGCTGATCATGAACATCATTTAAAATACACATGCTGCTGCCTAAGCAAAGAGGTGTAGGTCTCCACATCCACCAGAGAGGTAGTGGAAGAGGCAGACAGAGGCAAAGACATGTCAGGGAGGGGTGGGAGAGTAAAACTGCAGCTTGTTTATGTCACACACCTACCAGCACAGGGTATCAACCCCCTGACAACTATGTATTGCTATTACAGTTCGATGCAGTTATTGGATGTGTCACATGAGTTACCTGTTATGGAGCCCCCAGAACATATATGTGTTGGTGAGTGACATCTGTAACAGGGATATGGTAGCTATACTGTAGGTTACGTACACATGTCTGTCCACATGAACAGGTGCCAGCATCAACACAGCCACACTCTCACAGGGACACACACACATCAACACACTTAGCAGGACCAGGAGTACAACTCATCTGTAGCAGGATTGCCACAACACATCACTGTGCAGGTATCACATGCACCACACAGGTCATACGGAGGTTGTATGGCAAAGGGTATGAGGAGGTATCTGACATCAGACAGCATGCTTCAGTATGCCCAATGGGGTTGTAGTGAGTGTGGATGTGAACATACGCACCATACAATGCACAATGGGTATACCTTGGCATCAGGCCACATGACAATGGTCCGCATTGTGCCTCAGGGCTGTAGTGTCTGCATTTGCCCACACAGGTGGGTATTGTATCCCCCATCCAGTCACCTGGGTGACTATTTGCATGCGGCCAATGCTGTGCATCGCTTGCCATGTATGTGTTTCTTAGTCCATTACATGGGTGGTGTCTGGGATGTGCACACCTCCCACATGCATGTACAGTGACATGTGGAACTGTACCTGGGGTGTTTGGCCCATGTTATGAACACAGATTATCATCATATGTGCCAGTTTTGCCCACCTGTGGGTGGGACAGGTAATGGGCAGCAGGTTTATTCTGCATCTACATTGATAGCATGCTAACATCATTCCCTGGTGTCAGTGGCATCTGTCCATACAGGGCATGTTGTCAGGCATGCAATGTCCATTGTGGGTCACATGTGATGGCACCACAGGTGGTGCAGGTGTCCATTGGGGAACATGGGGGAGGTGCACTGGCAGCATGTACATGCATATTGGGTAGATGAACAGGGTGACATGCCCTCTGTAGCCCACTGCTATCACTCCATAGTTACTATCAGTGACCAATATGCAGCGTACTACCCACATATTGGCTGTTGCCTAGGCATGTGTGTGCATATGAGACATGGGTTGAGAGTGTGCTCTGGGTAATACTGGGGTTGCTAACAGTTATTGTCTGGCCTTGATGGCACATGTATGGGCATGGCTTTGCACCCCATCCTCTCAGCTATTTCACATCTGTTATACCTGTACAGTGGGCAATGTGATATATAGTAGGGCCACCATATAAGAAATATGCAAAACCCACTCCACATTGGCCACATGCTCACATCCACCTATATGAGTCACACACACACACACACACACACACACACACACACACACACACACACACACACACACACACACACACACACACACACACACACGCCTGTCATGTTTGGGAGTAGAACTCCTAACTAAATAGTTTATTACACCACAGCACTATGCAGTTATAGTACATGCCATGCACATTACTGAAGTACTCCTTCCTCAAAGGTGTATTTCACAGTAAATGACTTCAGCAGGATTGCCAAAGTTGGCCATTTGAAATGTACTGCGGGTGACTAGCCTAAAATGCATTGCTCCCTACACAGACAGTGAGACACACACAAAACATCCACAACCAACATGCTAGGGTATAGAACCCCTGACAGAGGTCTATATCACATTACAGCATGGAGCTGTTATAGGACGCACCATGGGGATTACTAGAAAGCCCCTTCCCCAAAACTGTATTTCACAATGAATGACAGCAAGATTGCCAAAGTAGGCCATGTGGAATGTACTGAGTGTGACTAGCCTATAATGCATTGCTCCATACACGGACATTGAAACACACACAAAACATCCAGAACAGCATGGGTGGGGATGGAACCCTACCACAGTTCTAAATCACAATCCAGCAGTACGCAGTTACAGGATGTGCTACAGAGAGTACTGGGCTACAGCCTTCCCAGAGGTGTATTTCTAGGTGGGTGACATCAGCAGCCTTGCCAAAGTTGTGTATATGAATTGTAAGGAGTGTGAGCACCCTAAAAAGCATTGCTTTCTACACAGTCAGGGATAGACAGACACACACACAAATGCACAGTTGCCAAGTCTGGGGTTAGAACACCTACCTAACCACCTTATCACACTATAGCAGTACACAGTTACAGGACGTGGTACAGAGATTACTGGGCTACAACCTTCCCAAAGATGTATTTCTAGGTGGGTGACATCAGCAGCCTTGCCAAAGTTGAGTATATGAATTGTAAGGAGTGTGAGTACCCTAAAAACATTGTTCTCTACACAGTCAGACACGCACACAACCACACACACACACTCACACACACAGCTGCCAAGTCTGGGGTTAGACCTCCTACCTAACTAGTTTATCACACTACAGCAGTGCACAGTTATGGGATGCGCCATGGAGATTACTGGGCTACAACTCTCCCAAAGGTATATTTCACATTGAATTACATCAGCAGGCTTGTCATAGCAGGGCTATGGGGAGGGCAGTGTGTGCATGGGACATAACCCATTCATGTACGTGTTGACATGCCACATGCGGGCACACACAGTGTCATATGTCACAGATATGTGTATACCACTGCTAGATGACTACTTCCTTGTATAGTCATGTTGCACAGCTGGCACATGCACCACATAGTCTGTAATGCTGACAGATACTGGTGGCTAATATCTGCAGTGAGTGACACGTGCACCTCATGTGTTTGAGGCCCTTTGGCTGTGTGCTGGGTGGGACAGGCCTGGATGTCTCCTTGTCGCAGTCACCCTCTTCCACACATCTATGTACGTCTACCTTTGGCTTATTATAGTGTGTTGCCCTGACATACATGTCTGTATTCGTATCCACTGTGTGTGCAAGGCATGAGTGGTGTATACTGATGAGTGTCTGCACTAACATCTGCAACTGCCAGATATGTCTGGTCCACTGGTGTTTGCAGTCATGGCCTTCATGTGTTTAAGTGTGTGAGCATGCCCAGTATGGCCATCTGTAGTGGATGTGTGGATCGTGTCCAGGTAGTTTGTGCTGCAGTGCTGACCATTGTGTTGTACACTGCCATGTAGAATGCTATGTTCTGCAGGGTATCCATCGATCAGTTGGCTTTAACTGTTACTACATTTCTGCATAGCAGGGGGGCACACCTAACTGTGTCTACATTTATACACAGGAGTGGGGGGCACACCTGACTGTTATTATATTACTATGTAGGATGGAGGGGAACACCTGATTATTTCTGCATAGGGTTGGGAGCACACCTGACTGTTATTACATTACTATGTAGGATGGAGGGGCACACCTTACTATTTATTTCTACATAGGGTTGGATGGGAACACCTGACTGTTATTACATTGCTATGTAGGATGGGGGGGCATAAGTGACACTTGTACACATTTGCTGTGACTGTACTGGTATGTCATGTACTCCATTTCATTCTGTATTGCTAACTATCATGCTGACTAGAGGCACACCATGCCTAGGCATGTGTGTGCATATGAGACATGGGTTGAGAGTGTGCTCTGGGTAATACTGGGGTTGCTAACTGTTATTGTCTGGCCTTGATGTCACATGTATGGGTATGGCTTTGCACCCCATCCTCTCAGCTATTTCACATCTGTTATACCTGTACGGTGGACAATGTGATATATAGTAGGTCCACCATATAAGAAATATGCAAAACCCACTCCACATTGGCCACATGCTCACATCCACCTCTACGAGTTACACACACACACACACACACACACACACACACACACACACACACACACACACACACACACACACACACACACACACACACACACACACACACACACACCTGTCATGTTTGGGAGTAGAACTCCTACCTAAATAGTTTATTACACCACAGCACTATGCAGTTATAGTACATGCCATGCACATTACTGAAGTACTCCTTCCTCAAAGGTGTATTTCACAGTAAATGACTTCAGCAGGATTGCCAAAGTTGGCCATTTGAAATGTACTGTGGGTGACTAGCCTAAAATGCATTGCTCCCTACACAAACAGTGAGACACACACAAAACATCCACAACCAACATGTGTGGGTATAGAACCCCTGACAGAGGTCTATATCACATTACAGCATGGAGCTGTTATAGGACGCACCATGGGGATAACTAGAAATCCCCTTCCCCAAAACTGTATTTCACAATGAATGACAGCAAGATTGCCAAAGTAGGCCATGTGGAATGTACTGAGTGTGACTAGCCTATAATGCATTGCTCCATACACAGACATTGAAACACACACAAAACATCCAGAACAGCCATGGGTGGGGATGGAACCCTACCACAGTTCTAAATCACAATCCAACAGTACGCAGTTACAGGATGTGCTATAGAGAGTACTGGGCTACAACCTTCCCAGAGGTGTATTTCTGGGTGGGTGACATCAGCAGCCTTGTCAAAGTTGTGTATATGAATTGTAAGGAGTGTGAGTACCCTAAAAAGCATTGCTTTCTACACAGTCAGGGATAGACAGACATGCACACAAATGCACAGTTGCCAAGTCTGGGGTTAGAACACCTATCTAACCACTTTATCACACTATAGCAGTACACAGTTACAGGACGTGGTACAGAGATTACTGGGCTACAACCTTCCCAGAGATGTATTTCTAGGTGGGTGACATCAGCAGCCTTGCCAAAGTTGAGTATATGAATTGTAAGGAGTGTGAGTACCCTAAAAACATTGTTCTCTACACAGTCAGACATGCACACAACCACACACACACTCACACACACAGTTGCCAAGTCTGGGGTTAGACCTCCTACCTAACTAGTTTATCACACTACAGCAGTACACAGTTATGGGATGCACCATGGAGATTACTGGGCTACAACTCTCCCAAAGGTATATTTCACATTGAATTACATCAGCAGGCTTGTCATAGCAGGGCTATGGTGAGGGCAGTGTGTGCATGGGACATAACCCATTCATGTATGTGTTGACATGCCACATGCTGGCACACACGGTGTCATATGTCACAGATATGTGTATACCACTGCTAGATGACTACTTCCTTGTATAGTCATGTTGCACAGCTGGCACATGCATCACATAGTCTGTAATGCTGACAGATACTGGTGGCTAATATCTGCAGTGAGTGACACGTGCACCTCATGTGTTTGAGGCCCTTTGGCTGTGTGCTGGGTGGGACAGGCCTGGATGTCTCCTTGTCGCAGTCACCCTCTTCCACACATCTATGTACGTCTACCTTTGGCTTATTATAGTGTGTTGCCCTGACATACATGTCTGCATTCCTATCCACTGTGTGTGCAAGGCATGAGTGGTGCATACTGATGAGTGTCTGCACTAACATCTGCAACTGCCAGATATGTCTGGTCCACTGGTGTTTGCAGTCATGGCCTTCATGTGTTTAAGTGTGTGAGCATGCCCAGTATGGCCATCTGTAGTGGATGTGTGGATCGTGTCCAGGTAGTTTGTGCTGCAGTGCTGACCTTTGTGTGTACACTGACATGTAGCATGCTGTGTTCTGCAGGGTATCCATCGATCAGTTGGCTTTAACTGTTACTACATTTCTGCATAGCGGGGGGCACACCTGACTGTGTCTACATTTATACACAGGAGTGGGGGGCACACCTGACTGTTATTATATTACTATGTAGGATAGAGGGGCACACCTGACTATTTCTACATAGGGTTGGGGGCACACCTGACTGTTATTACATTACTATGTAGGATGGAGGAGCACACCTTACTATTTCTACATAGGGTTGGATGGGCACACCTGACTGTTATTACATTGCTATGTAGGATGGGGGGGCATAAGTGACACTTGTACACATTTGCTATGACTGTACTGGTATGTCATGTACTCCATTTCATTCTGTATTGCTAACTATCATGCTGACTAGAGGCACACCAGTGCACTACAGATCATGGCTTTGATTGCCCTACATATTATTGTCTGATTTCCTACCCTTCAGAGCTAACATCCCACTACCTGCCCTGCTGTGGTCTGTCTGTGTAGGCATAGGGTTGGGGTTAACCATAGCCATAATTCTGTGGCCATGGCATAGGCCATGTTTGGGTTTGTCTACACCTGCCCTGCTGGCTGCGACAGTTGTTGGGTATGTGAAGCATCCTGACTGGCATGTGTGGGTCATATGGACACACATGTCACTCAGCACAATACCTGCAGTGGGTTTTGTCACCCTGTGTAGTACTGGCTACTATGGTGACTCCAGTATGTGTTACACATGTCAGGGTGCCACTACGGGTGTCTACTGTCTGCTGCCATAACATTCAGCCACCCAAATCCCTTGCATGCTCACATCCATACCATAGCTACAGGTGACAATACATTCTACTCCATTTGGCAATTGGTAGGTTGACTGACTTACTTTGTGGGTGTGCCATACTTGCGGATGGTCCTGGAGGGCTGCCTATGTCAGATGCACATAGTACACTCTCTATACATGGTTGACCACAGGTGGTGCCATGTTTGACATCCGTTTACTGTATGTGTGAGTCAGATAGCAGTGTCATTCCCTGGGACCCTACTCTATGCCAGTGCATGTGCTATGCATTGCCTCTTTGCCAAGGCCAGGACATACTGGGCATACCTCCTTCTGCCTACTGGAGCAGGCTCAGGTTCTTTCTCCTCCAGGTCACTCTGTGCCTGTGCAGGCCTTGGCATTGGTGGGGGGGATGTGTGGCCCTGCCCCATGCTGCTCCTGCTGCAGCTCTTTCCGCATGATCATATTGTGTAGCATAGCACATACCATAACAATTTGGGGACATGTAGCTGGCGAATACTGCAAGGCTCCACCGGATGTGTCCAGAAACTGGAACCGTGACCTGAGCATCCCAAACACATGCTCTATTATATGTCTGGCCTGTGCGTGTGCCTCAGTATGGCATTCTTGTTCAGGTGTGTGTGCATTTCTGATGGGTGTCATCAGCCACGGCTCCAATGTTTACCCAGCATCCCCCACTAGGTGACCGTAAGGGATGTCCTCATTGGCAAATCTCTGAAACAGCTGCATCAGATGCCATATGTGGGAATCGTCATAGCTTCCAGGGCAGCCAGCACACACATTCATTATAATGCTCTGGGTATCACATACAACCTGGCAGTTGATGGAGGGGATGCCCCTGTGGTTGATGTTGGCTCTACTCTGTTCACCAGGTGGTGCTTTGATGCATATGTGTGTCCAGTCTATAGCACCCACCACCCCAGGATATTCTGCTATTTGGTGGAAGAGACGCATATTGCTGGTCAACAGCTCATGGGTGTTGAGGAAATAGACAAACAGGGAGGCAATAGGAAGGGAAAACAGCAGTAGGAAGGTAATCAAGGAGAACTAGCCTAGCTGGCAGGTGAAATGTATCAGAATCAGCCAACTACACAGGCAACAGCCCAGCCCAGAACACTACTATAAACTAAGGAAACAGCTTCCCCACTGGTGTTTCCCACACTCTACACCACCGGTGTATACAAGGGGGGAAAGTTTAACAAACAAACCTACAAATTGAAAAGGGCTGCAGCAGGCAACATAGAACAACATGTGCAAGAGGATGGTGTGGATGTGAATGCTGCTGAACAACCCACAGTGAGGAGACGGAGAAGAGTATACAGACCCAGGGTAACCTACCAGGGGCTACATGAGCTAGAGATAGTGGAGCACTATAGGGTGGACAGAGACCACCTACAGCAAACAGTTGATCTGTGCCGGCCACACCTGACACACCAAACTGACCGAGGGGAACCCATCCCAGTGGATACCAAGATATGTGTAGGCCTAGGTATACTAGCCACAGGTATCTCCCAAAGCACAACTGGGGATATCATGGGGATCTCACAGGCATCAGCATCCAGAGTATTCCACCAGTTTCTGGATGCCATGTCAGCACATGCCAGGGAGCATGTATATTTCTGGATACGTTGCTCTCAGTCTGCAATATGCAGATAGGATGATTGTCTGATATACCAAACATCCACACTTGTCTACAGCTATATAAAGCAAATGTAGCAGGATGATGTAGCTGAACAAAGCTAGATATGAATGTGTATGAAGAACCATACAATGTATATTGATGTTGCAGTAATAGTCCTATCACCAAGTTGAAATAGTTATTATATAGGAAACTGTAGTTAGAACAGTAGTGTGTATATAACTGTAGCTATTAGAAATGTACAGCATATGTATTGTTATTCGAAGGTGTTAATATTACTTTCTTTACCCCACCCTATAACCACATAAAACCCATTCCACGTGAAAATGGTATGTGCAATCACAATTAACACCCCAGGACGTTTGTCCTGTTGGGTCATATATATTTGCATGTCCGTTGATGCATCTGCCCTGTTCATACATCCACACCTGATGGCCTATTGCCATCAATTACTCTTTCATGTTGTTGGACTGTGTATTTCTGTTCAAATTATGCATGTGTTATGCACGCTGTTCAATGGTGTGAATATCTGGGTGTTTGGTTAATGGGAATACTAATGCATGCTGTTACAACTAATTGTGAATGGTATTATATGTCACTAACCCAAACTGTCATGACATAATGCAAAACATAGGATGACAGGGAAGGCGGGTTCCAGCGGACCCACCTCTCCCACCTCAGCTGGCGAGTGCACCTGGCACTAGTGCCGAGTCCGGACCCTCCTCCAGTGGCCCTGTGCCACCTGCCGATGGAAGCGCTGCAGGGGATGGTGCTTGCCCCCCCTCTGCAAGTGTGGCCGGAGGAGAACCACCACTCACCCTCCATAGCGTCCGGACTGTGGTGCGTAGGGAGATTCGGGACTCTGTTCTCGAGCCCCTATGCCAGCTCGAGGCACGGGTGGCGCAACTAACGGACATGCCTGTTGCCCCGCCTACACAGCCCCCAGCACAGCCCCGTCCTGGGCAGTGAAGGAACAGTGGCAACTGCCTATGGGTAGGGATATCAGTTCCACTGTTGCCATCTGTGGGCTCATGGGCTCTGGATATCCAAACCTCCGTCCCCGTCAATTGTGTAACCCCCCCACACATGTCATACGCCGCCCCTGTATGCGTCTTGTTTGTCTTGTCTGTTTACCTAACCAACCTACCTCCCCAGCTGTACCAACTTCCTTCACCTGACATACCACTCTCACTTGAAAAAAAAAGAAAGAAGGGCACTCTGTACTCACAAAAAAATTATGCCCCATACATAGCTGCCCATTCCGCACACATGTCTGCTGGACATGGAACCTATCAATTACAATTGGCTGTACAACAAGTATTATTGTTGTCCTGACACCTCTCTCATGGGTGGAAGGTTTCAAATGTCACACCAAATTACATACATATGCACAGCTGTTGCTGATGAAGAAATGGGCAGCTATGGGCCTTACCTACATCCCTCCTGCACATCCCAAGTTGTTTCCCTACTGTCTTACCCTCTTTGTGACCCCTTTTTCACCACTTTCCTGTCTCCCCATTTTCTTTTCTTTCAAAGAAAATAGAGCGGGTGTGCGCAAGAGTAAGCACATTTAAGTGGTTGTAAGCGTGTGTGCGCTTGTGTGAGCGGAGCTAAACGCCAGTGCGCATGCATGAGCTCCGCGCAAACCAGCGCTAACTCGGTTACAACTGCTTAAAAGTGCCTTAGTCACTTTGATTGACAGTTCTTGTAGTCAGTTCAGAAGCAAAATAAAATCCCACTGGCAGTCCCGAACCCAGGACCTTGGAAACAGTGGTCTGCATGACTTACCACTAAGCCATGACTCTTACACAGGAACATTGTGCTAAAATAAATATATCATGTAATAGTAGGAATGAATGTAAAGGGAATATAGATGTGTAGTACACAAAGCATGCCATTTAGAATTACTATCAAAACTAGTGGATTTCCATAATAGTAGTGTGTGAACAGAAACAGCCATGCTAGTTGGTAGCTAGTAGGTAATAATGTCACTACAGCACCTTGCAAGCCACACACATACTCACAGCAGGATAATCACTGTCCATACCCCACAACCTCTTACAGGAACACATCTGGACCAAGTAATAAAATATGTGGAGCAAAGGCCTAAAACCAGGGACACATCACAAATAATGTTACAACAAACACAGACAGTTCAGAGAGTAACAGGGTCTGCATTTTGTGGGATTTTGGAAGGGTATGAAGTCTGAAACTTGAATGTTTGTCACCATATTCTGACTTGAGCCCAGAGTGATTTGCCAGAATAAGCTGTGCATGAGATATTGACCAAATTATGAGGCAGAAATGTGGACAACCTGCAAATATCTGTACACATGACGGGTCTGACACCACCATATTTGAATAGTTAAGAGCCTAGACATAGCAACAGTGAATTACTTACAGGGATGCCCCACAGACTCCATGTGAAATGTACAAACAGTAGGCAGAAAGGTGTAACACATACAATGGTAACTATGGAGTTCTGAAAGTATTCACCACTTGCATGGCAGAAAAAGTGTAGTAATACATATGCTCATGCTAACCCACAGTCACAACTGCAGCATACCAGACATTTTAATGGGTGTACCCCACTGATATGTACCATTCCATGAGGCAGATAACAGATGAACCTGAAAGTCTCTGGGGCCTGCTCAGCAGCATACTCAAATACCCTAATAGATGTCAAGGCCCACACCGTGGCCAGACCACACTGCCTGCTGTAACACCCTAGCAGATATAGCAAGCATTCCAAGGTGTGAATGTACATGGAAAATAGGAAAGCTACAGCAGCACGCTACAGTCAGGACACCTAGCAGGCTTACAAGTAGTGACTGTAAAGGGCAAATATTGAAGCCTTAGCAACAAAGTGAAAGCAAAAGTGAAAGGAAAGCACACACACACACATTAACAGTAGTAGTAGTTGTAGGTGTCAGTGTACATACACAGTTAGTACAGGAAACTGGAGAAATGAATGGAGGAATGTTAATCTACAGCACACCTGGAAATATGAGAGAGATACCAACCTTTACACTCACAGAACATTGTTCACAGCATAACAGCATGGTCCCTGCCCTTAAAATCTGAAAGGGCTACGCGCCTATCTCACATACCTTTTTATAGCACTGTTCTGAAATCACAGTGAGAACTGCAATCAGTACACAACTGGCTGCATGCAATTAGCAAATGCTGGCTAACAATTGGTGCAGAGGCCATCACATGGGCATATGCAGATACCTACAAAAGTATGCTGTACTCCCAGTTCACACATGCAATACTTTCATTGCACCCTGAGAAGGACATGAAAGACAGACAGACAGACAGACAGAGAGAGAGAGAGAGACAGACAGAGACAGAGAAAATTGCAATTAAGCAGACACAAACAAATTGTTTAGCAACAGCCACCTGAAAGCTGACAACTGGGAAGTGGAGCAGCAGGACAGAGAACCAGATGGCAACACAAGCAGCTGTGACAAACACAGGTAATGTAAAGTAATACTATAAAGGTCTACATACTGTGAACCCTCCATATGTGTCATTGGTCTGTATCCATATGTATATGAAGATGTGTAAAGGGCAGGGGACATACAGCAACTATCAGTGAAGGCTGTACATACATTTGTATGTGAGAGCATCTATGTGCACATATCAATGTTGGTTGATTGTAGGTTGTAGTGTCATGTACAAAGTAGGCTTCACAGTTATGTATGTTTAGTAGTTTGTTAGTGTGTGTATACAGTATGGTAGACAAACATGTTGATATACCTGTCTATCATATGGATACATATGTATGTCAACATATGTATGTGTGTGTATATAAATATATATATATATATATATATATATATATATATATATATATATATATATATCATATGCATTATATGTATACATACATAGAGAGAGAGATGTAGGAATACATAGACAGATGTAGATAGAATATTGTACAAACATATATATGTAATGCACACATAAAGATATAGATATATGTAGATACATATACATAGACAGACTGATCTGACTATCTACAGGTATGACTGTATATGACGACCTTCAACACACCCTGTTCCACCCCCTCTGTCACTCTCGCCCCTTCTGTGTCCCCCCTCCACATCTATTGCAATATATGTGCATCAATATATATATATGTATATGTATATATATATATATATATATATATATATATATATATATATATATATATATATATACAGAGAGAGAGAGAGAGAGAGAGAGATGTATATACATTCTGAGTGAGGCACATGTGTACAGATGTATTGCAACAGGTGCCTGGTGACAAAGGCATGGAGTGAACACCAGTGTCAAAACCGGAGTACCATACCACATTTCAAATCACCTACACCAGTAACCACCAGATATGTGATTGGCTGCCCACCACTGCATGTGTCAGGGGTGAACAGGGTCATAAATGTGTACAATAGCGGCCCCAATGATATTCACAGTGGCACACTATCCCTGGAAAACCTGCACATGGTATGTGTCAGCGAACATGGTGTGTCAGCTATGGACATGTAGGTCGGTGTACCCCTCCACACCACATAATGGATGCCATGGTATGGACCTCACATGACAGCTACAGATATGGAGAAGGACACAGTGACATGTACAACACTGTGACAATGCACTCAAATACATTACCAATGCACAGTGACTGACAACACCACAGAGTACACATATACTACCCACATAGAGGTTACCAATCCCGGATTTACATATGTAAGTCACACCCATGACAGATGTCCAACAACTATAGTAACACCTCACACCATCCACAACCTAAATGACTGCTGTGTGTCGTCTGTGCCACTGCAATAGAGTGCACATGTGGAGGTAAAGTTCCTACCCACAGATAAGACATACCCTGCAATAAACCACACAGTGTTAAGAAGCAAGACTCCCCATGAGTACATGTCACACATACCCCTGCTGAATGTTAGTCAGATAGGTAATATGCCATATGAGTAACCCTGTGTAACTGTGTGACAGCAGCAGGTACCATCACACCACATGTGTCACAATGGTCAGGGTAGCAGAACAGTACGCTGCTGTAGTCCCAGGGCAATAGCATATTGTATAGTATTGTATTGTAATGTAATGTATTGTGTTGTATTGTATTGGTATGTTGAGGTGCCTCCTTCGTGGAGTGGAACCACTGCTGCTGTGCGCCAGTGTACAGGTACATATCCTGTAGTCAGGCTAGTGTTACATAGCACTTCTATATGTGTGTTTAGCTCCTGCCAGAGTTTATGTAGCATGCAACTGGGGATACCATCAGGTCCCATTCATGTTGTGTATTCTGCTGTCCTGAGGGTGGCTCTCACCTGGACATCTGTGATGACAGGGAGGTTACAGTCAACTGGGATAACTATGTCTTATTTTGGGGAGAGGGGGGTGACACCTGCACTGAACCTGTCTGCCACAATGTTGTCAATATCTGTGGTGTCAGTGAAATATTTGTTGTTGTGTACTAACTATGGGCATAGAGGATGGATCCTGACCAGGTTGCTAACATAACTGAAGAAGGCCTTCTGGTTATCTGTAGTGTCCCTCTTGATTTCCCTCTCAAAGTTGCCCATGGATGTTTGTATGATGGAAAATAGATCCTTACTAGTGCTGCTCAGACATGCCCTCCCTTTATGGAATTATGCTCTGTTTTGCAGTAGCTTCCATCTTCTGTAATACAATCTGTCTATGGCTGGGGTCCACCAGACAGGATGCTGTCCCTTTGTGGAGAGTGTCTTGGTCATATATGGGATTGCATGATCCATGCATTCTCGAAGATGTCTGTAGAAAGCAATTGTGTAGGGGTCAGCGTTGTGGGTTGTATTTGCCACTGGCCCAGTGGGCTGAAAGGATACCATGTCACTGTTACAAAGTGTAAAGTTTGCATCTGTAATGTTATTCACTATAGTCATTTGTGCTGGTGGTGGAGGTGGGATATGTATATCCAGGGCAATCAGTGTGTGGTCAGCTCACAGTAGTTGATGATGTAGGCCATACAATACCTAGATACAAACCCCCAGAGTGAGGAGGTGCTCTTGACCTGAATCAGTGTTCTGACTGCTGGGGTTTGGTAGTATGTCGTATGGAGTGTGCCAGGTACTGTTGCACAGTTGCTGGCTGAGCACTGATACCTGGCCATTTACATGTGTATCCACCAATAGACAGACAGACAGATGCTATATATGTGAGATATGTTGTATCATAACAGTCGAGTAGCATGTGTAGTATGTGTGCCAAATTCTGCTGACATATATTGCTGATATCAGGTTATTTTCTTTCTCAGGTACATGGCCCACCCGCGGAATCCCACTTACTCCACAGCTGAGGATGAGGAGATACACCAGAGCCTGGTGCGGGATTATGCAATACTCTTTTCCCACACCAGCCAGAATCAGCAGGAGAGGGCTGCACTGTGGCAAGACCTTGTCCGTCGGGTAAATGACATAGGCACGCATAATAGGACATATGAGCAGGTACGACATCACTGCAGTGATTTAATCAGACATGTCCATCAGCGTGCGTCAGATATCCACAGGCAACAGGTCGCCACA
Source organism: Protopterus annectens (assembly GCF_019279795.1). NCBI lineage: Eukaryota > Metazoa > Chordata > Ceratodontiformes > Protopteridae > Protopterus > Protopterus annectens. Next base: position 124,270,759 of record NC_056740.1, read on the forward strand.
GGTGGTGGGGTGGCTACACATCCCCCACTCACCAGACTGGAGGGACTACTCATGAGTGTAGTGGCTCCAGTCCGCCAGCAACAACAACAGCAGCAGACATGCATTATGATGGAGGCTGGAGCCACGCAGCAGCAAGACAGTGAACGTGCATGTAATATGCCATATGTATAATTGACTGTTGTGTACACTGGTAGTTAATGCATGTGTGAGGTGTGTCCTTGGTTTGTAGCTGTCACCATAGTATTTAGTGTGCAAGTATGATATCCTCAATATTAGCAGCTGACCTGTGAAAGGCAACTGTTGTACTACTGACCTGTATCATACTCAGTAACAATGGCACAGTTGTGCCCACTGACATTAGTTTCTTCACGTCTGCAGGTCCCTCTGGTATAACAGCAATGCAGCCTATCCATGCTGGTGAGTGTGTATTAACAATTCCTGTAATAGTCTTGATAGTAATAGTACTATTTGGCTCACTTAGTAGTGCTCTTTCTATGCATGTAGGTGTGTCTGTGTCTGTGTGTTGATATCACGCATACTGAGTACTGTACAATTGTGTGAAACTGTGTGCATGTGTGCATGTGTGTATGTGTGCACCTGTGCATGTGTGCATGTGTGCACCTGTGCATGTGTGCATGTGTGCATGTGTGCATGTGTACATGTGTGCATATGTACATGTGTGCACCTGTGCATGTGTGCATGTGTGCACCTGTGCATGTGTGCATGTGTGCATGTGTGCATGTGTGCATCACTGGTAATGTGTAGACATTGTAAACTGTGTTTCCTGTTTCCCTCCCACAGGTTCTGGTGCTGCTCTTGTGTCATGTAGCAGGGAACCTGAATCAGGTGCCGTGGGTACTGATAATGATGACATCTGTGTAATGGCACAGGAAGGTATGCCAGGGTCCGCCATTGGTCAGCCGATTGACAGTACACAGCTGTCGACCCCATCAATGCGCACAGTTATCCTGCCAATACACCCTTTGTCACCAATGTCCCTAGGTGATGGACAGCATACAGTGGGCATTGACCAGGGTAATGTGGTATCTGTGGCACATGCCTCCCCACACAGCAGCCATGGGCATGGCCCAGAGATGGTACCACACAGACAGATGTCCAGGGGTTCTCGTGGGAGCATCCGTGGGTGTACTGCCCCTGTCAGACATGCCCACAGAGGTCTTACAACCTCAGCTATGTTTTGGGCTGTCATGCAGGCACAGTCACGTATGGAATGGTACACCAGACAGGGTCTGAGGGAGCTGACAGCATGTCGCACAGCCATGACTGACAGTATGCGTGACATTGCAGCTGCCATCCGTGATTTCACCGATGTCATAGACAGACTTTGTGGGGACATATTAGACCGGTTCCACAACTACATGTCCATGAGCCAATGCGATGGTGGGCGGTTGAGGCATCGACGTGGCCGTATGCCAGCAACAGCAGCAGCTGGCAGTCGTCGTGGACGACAACAGGGTGGCGGCCACCCCCGTAGTGCCAGCAGCAGCCCTAGAAATGCTGGGTCTGTGCTGTCATCAGACCGCCCCAGGAGACCACGTGCACGTGGCTCTGGCCAGGCCCGACAGGGATCTGTGTCCAGTCAACGAACACCTGCTTCTGATGACAGTATCCAGTCTGGGTTGGTACCGGATACGGTCCATAGCACCCCTGCAAAGCACAGGTACCGTGTCCATGGCCAGAGACCCTGATCTGTATGACCTGGCAGGTACAGTCTGTGGCTGTCCACAAACACCAGTATATGCAGCCATGAGGTGGAACTATGTGCATCCATACACACATGCAAATTGACAACACCTAGGGCTACCGCATACATGCACACACTGCATCAACATTGCCCCACCTTCTACTGCTGTCCCTCACCAACACACATACATGTCAATCGGTGGTATCGGTGGCTGACTCAGGCATACCAAGTTCACACCCTGTGCATATGATGAAACTGTGCCACCTCCTGCAATCTGTAACAACTGTGCAGGTACAGGTTAACATGTTGCTGATGCACAGGGTGACCACATAGATGTGTAGTAATAGTATCATGTTTTTAACAGTACTGTGTGCTGAATTAATTGTGGGTATATCACAGCATGCCTGATGCAGTAAGTGTGTGATTGTCATGTACTGTTGTCTACATCCATGGTAAGTACCATAGTGTATCATCTGCACATGTTGGCATACTGGTGGTAATGATGTCAACAGAAGGCTACATACATAGGTAGCACAGGGGATAAGGTAATGAATGTAGTAATACACAATGATGGACATGTAAATTGCAAGTGGCATATTGCCCACACTGGACTCTGCAATGCAGATGTTTGAGGATGTTGATATGTGTGCAGTACTACACGACTGGTACAGGACACACAGGAGCACCCTAGCACTGCATGCTCACATCTCATACCATGCTAGACAGCCCCAATACACAAAACTAACTGTCACAGGAGGGAGAGTCCCCATATATGTCAGGGATACTGTGGTGGCAGGCCAGGTAGCATAATCCTACTAAGTATGGAACCACTGAGTGAAGGCTCAGTGTCTGTTATTTGACATGTGTATTACTGCAGGTATGAGCACATGGGTTTCCATCCAGTTATTGTACATCCTGACAGTACATGGTCTGTACACTTGTGTGTGCTGAGACTGGACCCTAGCCATCTGACCCGTGTATTTCCATGTACATGTGAATAGTGCCTGCATATTTCAAGTGTTACCTACTGGAACTGGTGCAGCTTATTTGTTGTACAATGGACTACATGCAGCCCTGTTTACTGTAGCTTTGTTTGCATGCATGTTTGCTTGCAATTACCCTGGAATACTGATCACACCTGCAATGCATAGTTATAGAGCTTCTGTGGACTCCTAGTGCCATCTGCATAGCTTACTATATGTATGTCCATGTCCCACTTGACAGGATGTCACTGTTTGTCCTGTTCACATGTACATTGCCTGTGACACAGTGCATATGACTAACCTGGCATGTGTCCACGTGAGCAGTCATATATGCTACTGCTAACTAATCACAGGCACTACACCTTCACATATTCATCTTCTGTTGAACTACCTGCTGCTAGGGACGGCCTGCACCTGTCACCCTGGGCTTTCAGATATTGGCAAAGGCTCTTGCTACCCCCATAGTGCCTATGTTAGGCAAGGCTCAAATGACAAACCCACCTTCATAGGTATCATAAAGGATAAGAAACTAAGAGTAATGCTACCCAACACCAGAAGTCTAAACCTCCAGATGCATTCACCCGAAACTCTCCTTGGCATGGAGAACATCGATATCTGTGCAGTAACAGATGCCTGGTTCAGGGGTACTGAGAGCACACCAGCACTACCAGGTTTAACCTGGTTGATTTCTTTGAAACAGTCACCAAGGCCATTGATGAGGGGAAGGTGGTTCACACAGCCTACCTGGACCTCGCAAAAGCCTTCACAACAATACCCCACTTGGGCATTCTAGAGAAGCTCACCAGCTTAAATATAAGCCCCTATGTCACTAGATGGATTGCACAGTGGCTCAAGGTTAGAACTCACATGGTTAGAATTGCTGGAGCCATGCCAGACTCCAAACCAGTTATGAGTTTTGAACCACAAGGCTCAGTCCTGGGACCTCTCTTGTTTGGTATATATTTATTGGAGGTACAGGCCAACACGGAAGGACTGTGGCTGACCAAATATGCAGATGACTGCGAACTGGCCACCATAATCGACTCTCCAGCCGACACATGCATCTTCCAAAGGGGCATCATAGAAACAGACAACTTGTGCAGGGGCCATGGCCTTCAGCTGAACAGTGTTTAGAAAGGGAAATGTGCATCCTATAGTCTGTTCACCTAGTTGCCAAAAGGGACATTTCCCTCACACACACTAACCCCCCTCAGCCAAAAACACACACTTGCCATTGGAAGGATTCAAACCCCTATCTGACTATGTTATGCCACTCGTGACAGACGCATTAGCAGAGTGTGCTATTTGCATTAGGGAGAGGTTTTTCTTCTCTTGCTCTACTTATAGGGTGCTGACATCATCAGTGTTTAGAAAGGGAAATGTGCATCCTGTAGTCTGTTCTCCTAGTTGCCAAAAGGAACATTTCCCTCACATACAATTGCACACAAACTAACACCCCTCAGCCAAATGCACACACTTGCCATTTGCAGGATTCAAACCCCTACCTAACTATGCTATGACACTTAAGACAGATGCATTAGCAGAGTGTGCTATTTGCATTAGTGGGAGGTTTTTGTTTCTCCTGCTATACTTATAGAGTGCTGACATCATCGGTGTTTAGAAAGGGGAATGTGCATCCTGTAGTCTGTTCACCTAGTTACCAAAAGGACATTTTCCTCACACACACTAACCCCCCTCAGCCAAAAAACACACATTTGCCATTTGCAGGATTCAAACCCCTATATGGCTGTGTCATGACACTCAAGATGGACACATTAGCAGAATGTGCTATTCGTATTACTGGGAGGTTTCCCTTCTCTTGCTGTACTTATAGGGTGCTGACATCATCAGTGTTTAGAAAGAGAAATGTGCATCCTGTAGTCTGTTCACCTAGTTGCCAAAAGGGACATTTTCCTCACACACACTAACCCCCCTCAGCCAAAAACACACACTTGCCATTTGCATAATTCAAACCCCTATCTGACTAAGTTAGGACAGTCGCATTAGCAGAGTGTGCTACTCACATTAGTGAGAGGTTTTTTCTTCTCTTGCTGTACTTATAGGGTGCTGACATCATCAGTGTTTAGAAAGGGAAATGTGCATCCTGTAGTCTGTTCTCCTAGTTGCCAAAAGGGACATTTCTCTCACACACACACTAACCCCCCGCAGCTAAACACACACACTTGCCGGATTCAAATCTCTACCTAACTATGTTATGACACTTGACACGGACGCATGAACAGCGTGCGCTATTCGCATTACTGGGAGGTTTCTCTTCTCCTGCTATACTTATAGAGTGCTGACATCATCGTTGTTTAGAAAGGGGAATGTGCATCCTGTAGTCTGTTCTAGTTGCCAAAAGGGACATTTCCTTCACACACACGAATCTTCCTCAAACACACACACTTGCCATTTGCAGAATTCAAACCCTTACCTAATTATGTTATGACACTTCAGACAGACACATTAGCAGAGCGTGCTATTTGCATTACTGGGAGGTTTTCCTTCTCCTGCTATACTTATAGAGTGCTGACATCATCGGTGTTTAGAAAGGGGAATGTGCATCCTGTAGTCTGTTCTCCTAGTTGCCAAAAGGAACATTTTCCTCACACATGAATCCCCCTCAGATAAACACACACTTGCTATTTACAGGATTTAAACCCCTACCTAACTATGTTATGATACTTTAGATGGACGCATTAGCAGAGTGCGCTATTCACATTACTGGGAGGTGTCTCTTCTCATGCTATACTTATAGAGTGCTGACATCATCGGTGTTTAGAAAGGGGAATGTGCATCCTGTAGTGTGTTTTCCCCAGTTGCCAAATGGGACATTTCTCTTCCACAGACTTACACACATACCAACCCCACTGACTCACACTGAGCATTTGCAGGATTCAAACCCCTACCTAACTAGGTTCAGACACTTGTGACGGACGCATTAGCAGAGCGCACTATTCGCATTACTGGGAAGCTTCATTTCTCCTGCTGTACTTATAGGGTGCTGACATCATTGGTGTTTAGAAAGGGGAATGTGCATCCTGTGGGGAGGCAGACGCCAAGCACACTCTGGCTAAGCTGTCATTCCCTAGGGCAAACAGCCTAGTGTTGACCTCTACACCCATATGTTTAATTGTCAAATGCACATTATTTGTTGCTGATAGACTGTTTGCACATCTTTATTGCCATAGCATTCCCTGTTTGTATGAACAACTTGTGCATCTGTGGAAGATGTTTGCATATGGGAGGGATCCACTATATCACGTATGTCTCTGTAGTCATTTAGCTGTGTGCACTGGGCAGACTGCTGTAATGTGGTTGGTTCCTGGAATAACACGTAAAAATACCAGATATGTGTGTCCAACTGCTAAACTGAGATTTGGCCTAAGTGTGTGAGCATGCCCAGTTCAGCCTTCCCATGGCATGTTGTCTGACATATGTCTCATTTATCAAAGTGTGTGAGCATGCCCAGTGTGAGCATTCCATATGTTGGACTCTGCAGCCCACCACATTTGTGGATGAGTGTGAACTTCAACATGTTGCGTGTCATGTTGTGTAGTTACTGTACAACTGCTTTGTGTGTGAACACAACAGGATTATACTGTGCCTGCAGTGTTTGCATGGGATACTTTGCATACAGTTGTAAACATCCTTTCACACTGACCTAACACTGTAGTACTGTATAGTGTACTGGTAGTACTTTGACTGTGGTGGACAGTAACCTGGACTTTAGTGCTATCACTGCTTTACATTTCAATAGTGAGCACAACAGCCTGGTTAGGGGCCAGTTGTGTACATCTGACCATGTTGCATTCTGTTCAGATATGAACTACTTAAACCAGGATTGTCCAACATTGGTAGTGTATTCCACAACATAGGTGTACATTTGCAAACACTAGCGATGTGCCCTAGTCCATGTCTAATGCTAGTTGGAGAGTGTGTTTGTCCTTCAACACACATTGTAAGTGGAGTTTGCCATGACATATGTCATGGTTAGTATACTGTGCCTCTGTCTACCTGTGACATGACAGTGATACCCAGGATAAAGCTACCATCTCCCATCCACTCATCAAGATTCCCATTGAGGAAAATTGATAAGTGACTCTATGGGTAGCCTGTACTGGGAGTTCACTCATGGGTGGGGGTGGCTTCTGTGTTATGGATCATGCAGTACAGCTTGTCCTATGTAAGTCAGTGCTGGGGTTCAGGTCTCTCATGTGCATAGCTCACTGCCATTCAGATTGTACAAGGTGCAGCATATTTATTGATACCAGCAACACAGGCAACACATGGCATCTGTGCAAGCTCTTTGATACTCCTGGTGAGGTACAGTTGGGAACTTTACGGTTGATGGAGGTGTCTGCTGAGGTACATCCCACAAGGGCTATTGTAGTCAATTGTACTGCTGATGAAGGATGACTGCAGAGCCACAATGACCTCCCCTTATCTAGATCTGACAACCTTCATGATTAGGTGGGTATATGGTATGTTTCTGTAAACACTACAGCACATGTTTGTCCAATGCAGGATATCTATCACCTTGTGTCCCCAGGTCTCTCATTACATGTTAACTACATAATGGGTTAACACCTATGTGGTAATTGGTGGGCACTCACTGTATATCCACGGGGGTTGACTATACACTTTTCTGCAATTGGCTTGCTGACATGGCTATGGCACCAGCTGTCTGTTTCTATGTGGCCCTTTTGTGGGATGCTTGTGTCAGCTGGTGGATCATATATGGTGAGCAGTTTGTAGTCCTCTGCAAACATGTTCAGACACAGTCCTTCCATGTTTTCCTGTACCTATGGGACATATATACCAGACGAGGGAGATCCTAGGACCAAGCCTTGTGGGATGCCAGTTATATCTGGTTTGTAGTCGGACATGGCTGCAGCATGTCTGACCATGCCTGTTCTGTCCTTGGTCTGGTTTGCAACCCCTCTACTGACATAGGGGTTTATATTTAAGCTGGTGAGCTTATCTATAATGAACACATAGGGTATTGTGTAGAAGCCTTTGCAAGGTCCAGCTACGCTGTGTGGACCACATTGCCCTCATCAATGACCTTAATGACTGTTTCAATTGAGTCAAACATGTTTAGGGGCAGGATCTGCACTTAAGAAAGCCACACTGGGTAGGGTCCAGTGTCAGTAGGTCCCCAATATCTTTATGTCTGTGGTACATGCTGATCCTTTCCATAGCTGTGCAGACCGAGCTTCTCAGGATTCTGGGGTAGTAGTTTTCAGTATCCATTCAGGCAACACCTTTGTTGAGAAGGACCACTGTTGTTGTACACTGCTCTTTGGGTACATATTCTGTGGTAAGGCTGACATTGAGCAGTAGTGTGATTTGGCATTCCATTCATCTTGGAGTCCATGTTGCACTCAGCCCAGGACACCATCTCATACCATTGCTGCTGTGTGTTTTGCTTTGTAGATGCTGGCTGTTACCTCAGCATCTGCAATGTCAGGGGCCAGCAGTCTGCTGGGATAGATATTTTGCATTCTGGGGGGGGGGGTTTGCACTGCACCTGTCAGAATGTATGTTGGCAATATGTGTGTGTGTTTGTGATATTTGTGTGATTCAGAGCATATCTGTGAATTCCCAACACGGGTGTGAAAGCCTTGGGATTATCCTTAGTGTCCTGTACAATTTTTATCTTCATAGGTTCATAGGTTCATACTAGGCTATCCACCCTAGGACATTTGTTAGCCTAGCCAGAGTGTGTGTGGCTTTTGACACCCCTTGCTATGTGAATATGATGGCCATTTGTGATTTGCTTTGCTGTGCCTCTGTCTGGACATGACACAGTGAAGACCCCCAGTGTAACTCTACAATCATCCATCCACTTGGCAAGATTCCTGTTGAAGAGTGTCAGTGAGGGGCTCTGCCTAACATGGAGTGGGATTCTGGTCCAGGGTGTGGGGAGCCTCTGGATTATGTATCTGTCCCACCAGCACATCCTATTTCATTATTTGTTGAGGTTGACATCTCTCACTCTCACAGCTCCGATGGCTTTGAGTTTTCTGGGGTGGAGCATGTCCATTACTCCTGTGTTGGGCATGGCCTTCTACAACAGGCATGCAATGCCTCTGTGTAGGCAGTATGTGACTGCATTCAGCTGGGGTGTCTATAGCCAGGCAGCATATGACATATATTTGAGACCCTTTATCCTCTTGGTGAGGTACCTTTGAGGTCTTTCTAACTGCTGCAGGTGTCAGGTAAGGTACATCACATATGAGGCATTGTACTAGATTATGGGTGTGATAAGAGAACAGTATAGGGGCACAATGACCTCTGTTGACGTAGATGTTAATCCTTTCCTGATACTGTGTCAAATGTAGACAGTCTTCCTAGCCACATTGGCAATGTGAGTGTCACATAACAGGTTACTGTCCACTTGTGTCCCTAGGTCCCTGATTACTCCTTCCATACATAATGGTTTACCACCTATGTGGTAATTTGTGGTACCTTGTTTGGTATTTGGTGGGACATTCATACTGTCCAGTGTCTTCAGGATGGCTGGGTGGGGTTCCTGTGTGTGAGAGTGTGGTCTGTAGCATGCTACAGACTGTACAGCAGTCTTGCCTACAGTTAGTTGCACATGGGTGGACTCCATTGCCTTGTGCATTGTCAGTTACCTGGACGTATGGGTGTCTGTGCTGAATATGGATACTCACCCTCCTTTTATGTTTTGTACCAGGTTTTGGGGCCATGACACATGATATGTGGTATAACCTGGTAGTGCTGGTGTGCTGTCAGGAGGCTTGCAGCAGGTTTCTGTCACTGCACAGACATCGATGTTCTCCATACTGGAGATGGCCTTGGGAGCATGCATATTGGGGTTTACACATCTGGCATTGGTCAGCATTACCCTTATGTTTCTTTCCACTTATGTTTTCTAGGGTGGTGGGTTAGTCTTTTCAGCCTTGCCTACAAAAGGCTCTATGGAGGTGGCAAAGGCCTTATCCAATATCCAGACTCCCAGGGGTAACAAGTGCAAGCCATCTTAAGAACAGCTGGGTGGCTTGTCAAGCATGACATCCCAAGCAGACAGACATTGGATCCCCTTGAAATGACACCAGTAAGTGTGCCACTTGCTATGACTGATCATTCCATGTTTGTACTGTGGCATTATTCTTGGTAAGGGTAGGATGCTGCAAACAGTGAGTGTCATACCGGCCTGGACTACATAATCAGAGAGCTCATCTATGTCTCTTTTCATGTAGTCTAGGGAGGTACATCTCAGGTCATTCACACCAGCATGGACTATGACTGCATCATATTTCTACTTGCTTTGGAGTGACCTGCATACTTCTGTTATGTGGCGTATTGTGGCAGCCTACAGGCAGCTTACTGTACCCTTTCCATTGTTCAGTCTGGTGTGCGGGACAGCAGTGTGTCTGACTATGGAGTCACCTATTACAACTGTATCAGGCATGTTGTTTCTCCTTCTGGCCTGTGACTGTTTGGCACACCAGCTTTGTGTACTATGTGTTGCATGTGCTATGTTTGGAGGTTGTTTGATTGGGTGTCTGCTTTAGAGGCCTCTGTTGGTGTGCTGTGTTTGTAATTTGTGCCTCTGGGAATGTTTTTCTGTGTTTATGTGTTTGGTTTGCAGTTGTGATAGGTCAATGTGGGACTGTGCTTGTGGTGTGTGTGGTTACCTTCTCCTCCTGACTAGTTTTGGGAGTACTGAGTTGAGGGAGCTCAGCCTCCAGTTTGGATAGATGGTTGCATCTCTCACATATATTTGTATTTCTTGGGTGGAGTTGGGGGTTGTCTGTGTACTTGGGGCAGGTGTAACATTGCCTCAGGATTCACAGATTCAACTTGTTGTGGCTGGCCTTAGTGGACTGTATGTGTGGACATATTTTATTGCCATACTACTGATCAGTGATTACTTCATTGTTTAGGTTTGCTCTATCATGTAGTAGCTTCCTCATTCTCTTGCATGGTTTGGTTATGGCTGGTGTCCACCATGCCAGATGCCTGCGTGTATGGCATTGTGTCTTGTTTTAATTTAGGATTGCATAATCCAAGCATTCCTGGCAGTGTTCATGGAATGGCTGTATTACAGGTTCTGAGGTGTGGCCCATATTTTGCACCTGCACAGGACCTTTAATGGATTCCACATCAGTTTGGAGGAGTGCAAATATTGCTTTACACATGTTTTCCACTGTGGTTTTCTGGCCAGGGACTGTGATCAGGATTTGTATATCCAGTGTGATTACTCTATGGTCTGGTTTTACCAGTGAGCAATACACTTCTTGTCTTGCCATCCAGTACCCATGTTGCTGATTATCACATCCAGTATGCTTACCCCTCTTGTGGGAGTGGTACGATGTTCCTGGGCCTTTTGGTTTATGGATTCTATGAACTTTTGTCCTACACTGTTGGAGCTAGTATAATGTTCCCAGTCTATGTCTGGGTATTTTCAGTCACCCAATATAATGTGGTTTGGAGGACTTGATATATTCATGTATTCCAGCATAGGCCAGGTGCAGTTCCTGATGTTGGGACAGTAGTCTGTAGCAGGCTATAAACTGGGGGGCAGTTTTAGCCACTGTTACTTGACCATGGCTAGTCCATGCTGCTTCTTGTTGTGGTACCAACATCGGGGTGTGGTTATCCTTGACAATTCTTGCTAGTCACCCTCCTTTTGTAGCTTGTTCCATGTTTTGAGGCTGTACACCACAGTATGAGGTGTAACCTGATAGTGTTAGGGTGCTGTTGTGAGCCTTGACTCAGTTTTCTGTTACAGCGCAGATATCAACATTCTCCATACTGGGTGAGTTTAGACTGCATGCATCTTGCTGTTTCGACTTATCCCTTATCTTATTCTTATCCCTTCTGATACCTATGGAGATAGGTTTGTGTTTTGAGCCTTACCTATTCAGGGCACACTGTGGGTAACAACAGCCTTTGCCAGTATCCATACGGCCTGCACTGATAGGTGCACGCCAGTCCTAGCAGGTGGAGCATCATGTCATGCTCAGCATGTCATCCCAGACTGGCACACATTGGATCCCCTTTGACTAACTGCGATACTTCAGTCAATTATTGCACTTTATCTTCTCATTGTCATATTGTGGCATGATGCTTGGTGAGGGTAGGATGTTAGTCAGGGTCCTCAGGTGTGCATATAGTACATGGTGTTACATTACTTTACACATGGCATTCATGCCTCAGGTGGTGCTGCAGGGCTGCCTCTGTTGGATGCATATTACACTTCCCTGTACATGTTTGTGAGCAGGTCATGTCATTTTAGGCATCCATGTTATTATTTGAGTGAGTCAGAGGGGGTATCATTCCCAGGGTTCCTATTGAGCCAGTGTATGTGCTATGCGTTGCCTCTTTGCCAAAGCCAGGGCATACTGGGCACGCCTCCTTCTGCCTACTGGGGCAGGCTCAGGTTGTTCCTCCTCCGAGTCACGCTCTGCCTGTGATGGCCTTGGCAATGGTGGGGGGCTGTTTGACCCGGCCCTATGCTGGTCCTGCTGCAGCTGTTTTCAAGATCATATTATGTAGCATAGCACATACCATGACAATTTGGGTACATGTAGTTGGTGTGTACTGCAAGGCTCCACCAGATGTGTCCAGACACCGGAACCATGACTTGAGCAGCCCAAACACAAGCTCTATTACATTACGTGTTTGTGCGTGTGCCTCATTATGGCATTCCTGTTCAGGTGTGTGTGCGTTTCTGATGGGTGTCATCAGCCATGGCTCCAGTGCATAACCTGCATCCCCCACTAGGTGTCCATGTGGGATGTCCCCATTGGCAAATGTCTGGTACAGCTGCGTCACATGCCAGATGTGGGAATCATGGTAGCTCCCAGGACAGCCAGCACACACATTCATTATTATGCCCTGGGCATCACACATGTCCTGGCAGTTGATGGAGGGGAAGCCCTTGCGGTTGATGTATGCCCTACCCCGCTCACCGGCTGGTGCTTTGATGCGTATGTGCATGCAGTCTATTGCACCCACTACCTCAGGGTATTCCGCTATTTGCTGGAAGAGACGCATATTGCTGGTCAATACCTCACGGGCATTGGGGAAATATACATGATCACCAACATGTGCTGACATGGCATCCAGGAACTGGTGCAGTACCCTGGAGGCTGATGCCTGTGATATCCCCATTATATCACCAGTTGGTCTCTGGAAGGTACCTGTTGCTAGTATTCTTAGGCCAACACATACCTTGGTTTCCACTAGGATGGGTTCCCCTCTGTTGGGTCTGTGTGTGAGGCATGGCCTGCACAGCTCCACTATTTGCTGCAGGAGGTCTCTGTCCACTCTATAGCGGTCTACTATCTCCAGCTCATGTAACCCGTGGTAGGTGACCCTGGGCCTGTACACTCTTCTCCATCTCCTCACTGTGGGTTGTCTGGCACCATCTACATTGTCACCACACTCAGCAAGTCGCCTATGTCTCATTATGACAGCTATGGCAGCCCCTAACATTTCTGCTCTGAGTTCAGCTTTTTCAGTTTTCACTTCTAATAACTTATTCCTGTCTTGCAGTGTCTCTTGAGAGAAACATCCTGCACTGCTGTTTGCAGAGTTTTAAGTGCTGGGCTGGGCTACTATTCTGCCAGTGTAATTGCCTGCTTCTAATTGTTTTCATCTGCTAGCTCCAGCAGTATTCCCTGCTAGCTTCCTACTAGATCTGTTGCTTCCTTTTTCCTCTCTGTTTCCTCAGGGAGGAGCCGTGTGCAAACCAGCAGAAACACGCTCACAGTGGCTTATACGTGCGCACACATGCTTACACGGTTCAGAATCTGCTTATTTGGATTAAAACACATGCACACCCATGCAAACAGTGTTAAACATCTTCCAAAACGCTCCCACATGCTCAGTCTGTCTTACACGCGCACACACTGTCTTACTCGAGCTTCATGGCACACGCTGCGCATGCCCCAGCAAGAAACTTTGGTGTAGGCAACAGTGTACACCTTCCATTTCTTGACTTTCTCATGCTTATCTAGTGGCACACCTCTTTCCATGATATCTGTCTGACATCTGTCATGTAACTCTGACCTCCAATGAACTGCATTTCTTTCTACCATTCCCCTGTGATGTCACCTATCTCCTACTCTGTTCCTCCCCCTTCTGTAACTCTTACACTACTCAGACTGTGCTCATTTGCTATGTGACAGTGGAATTCAGTATCCTAACACTCATTTGCATCAGATTGCCTACTAATGTTTAGTTACATCTCTTAGACTCAGCTTCCCCCCTTAGCAACCACTACACGGTGGCCATGTTGGTTTTGGTCTGCTGGTCCCTGCATTGACATTCCATGTATTGCATAAAACCCACATTTGTGGGTTTAAAACCTTCGTTTTTATGTTTTATACAGCGCAGCCCGTTTGCGCGGGGCTGCGCTGGGTTTAAACATCGGCGATCGCCGAAAAAAAAAATATATATTTTTATTACTTTTGCATCAGGTTACCTTGCCAATGGCCACATATTTGGCCATTGGCATGCTGCCTGACACATATGCACCCTTTATTTGGAGCTGACATGGCTCTATTGCGATTTTTGCAGAAACGTACTCAGTTGTCAACTGAGTACATTTCTGCAGCTAAAACGGCTCTTACACGGGCTGTTCTGGGCTTCCTGGATCGCTAATCATCCTCATTTGCATGCTATTCGGCTGCAAGTGAGGTGATTAGCTTATCCACTCCCACTCCATGTAAGAGACGTTTTAGCTTGTTTCTTACATGGACTTTGGGCTGTTCCTGGATTGCGAAGGCTGCATGGAGTCTTACACTACTCTTAGACTCCGTGCAAGCCTTCGTGAATCCTGCCCATTATGTTTACATTCTGTATTGTGATCTTGATACAGTGATGTTAGGAAATTAACATTTTTCCACTGTAGTGCAATCTTGGAGTTGGTATATCTAATTTATGGAGGGGGTGTTGGTGGCAGAGGCCCCCACATAGAGGAGGTGCAGGGGGGCATCCCCCTGCAGAAACGTAGTAAAAAGTTTCTTAGTTTGGTGTTGTTATAGGTGGAGGTGATGTTATATACATGTGTGTTCTAGTTCTTATGATACAAAGTTTCAATGTTGTGAGGTTTCATTGTTTTGGGATTTCAGTGTTTTGGGTTTTTGATGTTATGGACTCAGTGTTTTGAAGTTCAATGTTATGAGATTTCAATGTTTTAAAGTAGACGCATATATATATATATATATATATATATATATATATATATATATATATATATATACACACACACACACACATACACATATATAAAGGAATTTAATATTTAATCACCTGTGTAGTTTGGACCTTAGTAAAGGGACATTAATTGTTTCCTCTTGTAAAATGAGGTGACATAGCTCTACATCACAGGATCACTTAAACTAAAACTTAAAGGATGTTTTCACTTCATAATCTCGAACTGCTGAAATAACGAATTTCAGCATTCCAAGACCATGAAGCCAAACCATTCAAAATACCGAAACCCACAATCACGAGCATACATACACAATACACCATAACACACACCATTCCAACCATAGCACAGAAACCACACAACCCTACACTACATGCGCGCCACACCACCCACATTTATATATACCAACTCCGAGATTGCACATAACATAAAAAAATCTCACACCACGGCATTCTCCACTCACTTGCACACAAATACACATCACACATACACAAGCACCAACAAATCCAACACTCACACTCACACTTACACCTCCCTACCCTTATCCACACATACATCATACAAAAACACACACAAACACTCACTCACCTGCAATTTTAGGCACCATAACACTACACTCAACGTACCGGAAATGCTTAGGTGCGAATTAGAGATATTCAAATTCGCTCTTATGCACTTTTGGCATTCTGAATTTTCAGCTTCATGGTCTCAGAATGCTGAAATTCAATATTTCAGCATTTTGAGATTATGAAGTGAAACCCTGCAAATACCTTTGTGTGAAGTAGCAATGAATTTTCTTAAAGATTCTCATTGTCTAATACTGAATTTTCATTTTCAGTAAAGTTTCTCAACTAAAAACATGACTCATGCCAAAAAGTAGGTCAGCTTATACTAAATTGTGTAAGTGCACTCATTTATCCCGTTTTCTAATTTTGAATCATTTGCATTAAAGAAAATAGTTCTGCCTCATACTTCACACAGTTCTGTCACCAGCTTCACTTCTAACTAAAGTATTACAATTTTGCTGCCAAGGAAATACATTAAGTACCAGATAATTACATTAAAATCAGCATTATGAACTGATTTACTAACTGTGGTCCTACTTTGTTGTCTTTGTCTCAGATAAGCTTAGCACGTAATTTTTAAAGCTCTGCTATGTGTCCAGTATTTTTAGTGCAGTAAATGTGTACCACTACTTTTCAGCTATGTGTCTAGCAAAACATGTTAAGCAGAGCTAAAGTTAAAGTTTCATTCCATGGCTTCTTCAGAAATAAGTTAAAAAAAAAACAGACTTTATTGTTTATGTATAGAACCCCTTAACAAAGATTATGTTCAAATGTATTTGCTGTCATCAAGCATGGAATAATTTTTTCACCTGAGCATTCTTTTCAAACCAACATCTCATACCTTTTGTTTCATTATTAATGTGCTTATCATACAAACATGAAAAGTTAAGTCAACAAGCCCATTCAATTCTAGTAACCCTTGGCACAAGGCACCTCAACAATAAAGTTCTTCAGAAGGATTAGACTGAATAAATTCAGTGTTGTTTGTTTTTCCAGAAATTTAAATCATTACTATACTAGCACCCTTTGCTCTTATCCTTTTGGTACACAGTAGAAACAACCTATATATTCAGATACCTAAAAGTTCTTAAGCACTGATGCCTACGGTTCATTCTTTGAGGCTTTACTTCTCAGCATATTTGAACAGGTGAACTTTAGACTGACTTGGTCAAAAGTTGATCACTGATGTCTCCTGACAGCTGCACTTAAACTTGCTCTTTTTTAATTTCTCAAAGTATTTTGGGTTTCTAATACCATGATGGGAAAGGGCCCCATTCCTAAGTCAAAGTATGATTAAAGTTCATGAAATTAGTATTGTTTCAATCTTTGACGTCAGCCAAAAGTGCTCTTCGCAACACCTGCAATATGCCCAGTAATGACTCCTTCTGCAATTCGTATGGGGTTACATGGATTGGTAACATATCTAAACCCGATTGTATATTCTTTTTTATAAGTCCCATTGCTCCTACCACTATTGGAACTGTGTGGGTATCTTTCTTCCACATTCTATCGCTTCTGCCTGCAGATCTTGATATTTTATGACATTGTGTCTCTCTGTACACAAGACACTGTAGTCACTGGGTGTGGCAATTTCAATGATCAATGCTATTTTTGTCTTCTTTTCTTGGACCACTATATCTGGTTTTCAAGCATCTATCTTTTGAACTGTTGGTAATGGGTGATCCCATGTGATATAAACTTCATCATTTTCTATGATGCTTTGTGGCTCATGCTTCCAGTGTTGTTCAGCCACTTCAATACCATAATGTTTGCACAATCCCCAGTGCAAGAGTCTTGCCAAATTATTATGCCTTTCAGTATACAGTCTTTCCATTAGTATATCACAACCAGCAACAAGGTATGCGATTGTTTCCAATTCAGTTCTACAAAACCTATATTTGTCTGTTTCTCCAACATGTTCAATGGACTTTGTAAACCAGCATGTAAGTAGCCAACTGTCTTGAGCCACCAATACTTAACCTTTCATCTCTCGATTTGAATTTGCCTCTCCTTAACCATTCGTGTATTCATTCCTGATCAACATGAGGTTCTTCCAGAAGTTTTTTATACTTGCAACTATATTAATGCTTTTTCCACATTTCTTGCCTTCTCATCTGGTCCTTCACCTTATATTCTTTCTTTTGTTTTTTGGCACATTCATTTGCTGCCTATTTTTATCTACTGCTGGTTTGATTTCCATTCCTGCTTGACGCCGATATGCTCCTGCTAAATTAAGCAGAGAAGTCATCTTAGATTTATTCTCCTCATGTTCAAAACTTTCATTACATTTGGGTCTTGTGAGCTTAGCAGATATGTGTGGAGTCTCACAATTGCAGATCTAGACACGTAATCAATTTCAAGGAGGCCCATCTCTCCTTTGGAAAGAGGAATATATAATCTTGGTATACACTGATTTTTATAAATCATTTGTTGAGCACGAAGCATCCTTCTTGTTTTCCTATCTAAGCTATCCATCATGTTTTGGGACCAGTCAATCACTCCAAAACTGTAAGTTATGACAGGGAGAGCAAATTGGTTTATAGCCTGGATTTTGTTCCTAGATGTCAACTCAGTTTTCAGAATTAATGTAAGTCTTCTAAAGCAGCAATTCCAAAACTGTAGTCTGCGGACCCCTAGGGGTCTGTATGATGAATTCTAGGGGTCCACTGAGTTCCACTTTATTATTCCATAGTGTGACTGTTAAAAAATAAAAAAAAGAAAAACACAGCCATACTTCTCTTCTGTGTCTTCCACATTCGTGGCTAACCAGCTGCTTTCCCTGCATTTTAAACAGGGTAATAATAACTATCAACTTCAGCATTTGCGGCTGACACAGAATCAGTGATTGTTTGCTCTATAGCACCATAGCGCCTATGTTTTCTGTCTGGCAGCTGGAACTTGGAGGGAAAATTCAGCAAACTGTTACTTTCCCTCTAATCAGTTATCATAGTTGTGTGATGCTGGTTGGATTCCTTCTGCAGAGCTGATTGAGACAAGACATTTTAAGGTTTTTTTTTTTTTTTTTTTTTTGTTGGACTGCTTCGTATCCCTCATAGTTTTGGTCTACCTCTCATAAAACTGAGTTTTTCTGGCAAATCCCTGGCAAGTTATTGAGCACTGAAGCCAGAAAATAGTTTGTATCCTTTGGAAAATTCATAGCAATGCAAAACCTATCAACTTTGTAAGTCTGTAAGAGCAATATTTAAAAGGTGTCATTATTTTTGCGACTATGTTCTTCACATGGCCTTGTATGTGTGTCTGTTTCTCATGAAACTGTGCTTTTTCTGGCAAATCTCTGGCAAGTCATTCAGCACTGAAGTAAGAAAATAATGGCAGACATTTTAGCTTGACAGTTGATATTGTTCAGAAAATTAGTACTAATGCCAAACGTGTTTTTCTATCAACTTTGTAAGTTTGTAAGAGCAATATTTAACAGATGTTCCTATTTTTGGGACTATGTTCTCCCATTATTTGTGGCTTTGTCCAGAGCGCATGGTCTTGTGTGTGTGTTGTGTGTATGTGTAAGTAAGAGGGAGAGGTGTGTGTGTGTGCGTGTGTGTGTGTGTGTGTGTGTGTGTGTGTGTGTGTGTGTGTGTGTGTGTGTGTGTGTGTAAGAGGTAGGAAGTATATCCCTTAACTGCCCAGGTTTTTGCAGAATGTCCAGATTTTTGCCCCATGTTTTTGTCTGTTCCTCAGAAAAGGATTGGAGTTGTTAATTAATGACTCACATTTTAGTTTAACTTCTTATTCTTTTGAATCAGATTACAGAAGTGCATACTAACAGAAATCCTGTTATTCTATCAATTTTGTGAGTTCATAATAGCAATACTTATAATCTGTCCCTATTTATTTTAGGTTTTCTTCAGATTTTTTGAGATTTGGGTATGTGTGTTAGACAGTGAGATGCCTTACTTAGGGTTAGCAGGTGGTTAGCAATTTGCTTAGGCTCAAACCCAGTACTTTAGCTACAGGAAATATGAGCCTGTATCCCCTCTACCCCGACTGCAAAACTACATTTTTCAAGGAATGAGTTTCATGTGCATTGTTTTAGTTTCAAGTTCATTTTCAAAGAAGTGTTAACTTCAAGGGAAGACAAGTTTACTGCTGCTCATGCTAAGTCTGTTTACAATGTGCAGCTCTTTTGTTTAGCTAGCTGCTAGCTAGGAAATGGTATTAACATTGTGGTACAGAATTTTTAAAGCTGTGTTACTAGCATAACAGGTAGCATGTTTGCATTTTGCTGCAGAATGCTGTGGGTTCTACTCCCACACCATGCAGAGGGATCGCTGATACTGTGCTGCATTTCAAGGGGCGGGATGCTGCAGTCCTGAATATATCCTCCTTTGGATGAGATGCATGGTAACTTTCAACCTGTTTTCAGTTTGCCATCCATGTGATATTACCAGCTTACCATTTTTTATCGTAACATAGTAGGCAATTTATTCTTCAAGGACAGCAGGCACTGCGTTTGTAGATGAAACACTGAAATATACACTTGTTTGCTGGCAGCAAACCTTTCATTAGTTACAGATCTGTTTAAGGTTGAATTATTCAGGTGGCTTTTACTTCTGCAGAGATTGTGCATATTGACTGATACTGGTGGATTGTAATGACAGACGTTTGAGTGGACTTTTATGGTTGGAATGTTCTTATTGGTTCATATGGTTTGTTTCATTGCTTACTGGAAAAATGTTCCAAAGTAGCCCTATGATTCAAAAACAGTCAAAAGGTAAACTTCATCCACCAGTGGCTAGATGCATTTTCTTTTAATGTGGGTTTCAATGCTGTTTCAGTGACTTGAATTTGAAAGTCACTTAATTTGTAATGCTAAGTCTGTTTTCATTTTGAAACTGATGTATTTTCAACATAACTGAGTAATATTCACAGAAATAATGAAATTAAATAATATTTGGCAGTGGCTTAATGCACTACTACTCATTCTAGAAATTAACTCAAGTGCATGTATAGCTCATCAGAACATTTTAGAAGCTGGAGTCTGTTTAAAGTGTAATCCTTTACAAATAAAACTAATTTTTGCAATTCAAATATTGCTTTAATATTAATTATTTATTAATATTAACAAAATCCGAAATATAGGGGTCCGTGAAAATATTTCCTTAATCAAAAGGGGTTCTCCAGCTTCCAAAGTTTCGAAAACAATGTTCTAAAGTATTCCTTATTAGATTTTATTTCCATTTGTTCATGTTTTATTGATGATCCTTCATCAATTCCTAAATATTTATATACTCCCTCTTGCTCAAGTTCTTTTATTTCACGTTCTTGTCTCAAACTTATGTTTTCCTTGTGCTGCAGTTTTCCTGCTTTAAAGGTTGTTTTTGCACATTTATCAAGACCAAATGAGATTCTAATATCATATGAAAAAGTTTTGATAACCTGCAGCTGTGCTTTCAGTTCCTCATCTGATAAGCTATACAGTTTTAATTGTAGTCATGGCCTAAGCTGTTATGTAGACAGCTTACTGGGTTAAGGGCAAGGCAGAATAGCAATGGTGACAGAGAGTCACCCTGGAACATCCCCCTTTGAAGTTTTATCCCTGGGATAATATCTATCCTTTATCATGGCTTAAATGCAAAGTGGTCTGCCACTGTTTCATGGTCACTGTAATGTACTTGATCAGCCTAGGGTGTATCTTAAACATTTTTAAGCACTGTTTTATCCAAGAACGTGGAATGCTATCAATTACTTTTTTTTAGTCAATCCATGCCATACTTAGAGTCTTCTCGTTTTTACAGTTCTCTTGGATGACTTTAACAACAAATGATCCTTTGTTCTATATGACTTTCTTTTATTGCCCTTTTGTTCTATTGCCATAATTGAGTTCTCTTCTAAATGATTATAAACTCTGTCAGCATCAATTCCCATGTATAGTTTATATGTCGTCAGAAGGTAAGTTATTATAGCAATAACCCACGCCTGGGTATGGGTAATGCTGGATTTACCCACGCTTGGTGTGGTTTGGTCACGAGGGTGAAGCCCGAGTGGCCAAACAAAGCCAACCTTGTGTAAATCCAGCATTACCCACACCCCAGAAGTGGGTTATTGCTATTATACAATGACATTATTTAAGAAAAAAAAATAATTACTTTTCTTAAATAATGCATTGTATAATGCATCCTTGCTGCCCTTCCGCAGCTGTCTGGTATTCTGCGGTACGTCTGCCTACGTAGTACATCAGAACTGTGGGCAAAAGCAATGGAGAAAGCAAGATTTCCATTGCTTTTTACAAACTGTTTCGCTATGTTAAATGGGTTTAACATAGCGAGACAGCTTTAAAAAAAGCAACAGAGAATCTCCATTGCTTTTTTTAAAGCTGTCTCAGTATGTTAAACCCATTTAACATAGCGAGACAGTTCTGAAAAAAGCAACAGAGAAAGCAAGATCTCCGTTGCTTTTTACAAACTGTCTCGCTATGTTAAAGGAGTTTAACATAGAGAGACATCTTTAAAAAAGCAATGGAGAATCTCCGTTGCTTTTTTTAAAGCTGTCTCGCTATGTTAAACTCATTTAACATAGCGAAACAGTGAGAAAAAAGATGTAGTAATGGAAAAAGTCCGGGCGACCAGACCTTTTTCCATTACTATAACTCTGATTTACAATGTGCACGCTGACCAATCAGCGTGCACATTTTTGAATATTAATGGAGGGGTTGTATAATGGTCTATAATTTTTAGGGTAGCTTGCAGCTTCACTCTTAAGTAGGAGCATTGTTTTGCCTGTTGTTAGCCAGGTTGGTGTCTGTTCAGGGTGTGCATATAAATAGTTCTTACTCATGGCTAAATCTAAATGCAAAGATGTTAATACTTTAAAGCAAAAGTTAGGTACTGCATCTGGACCTGGGGTTTTCCATTTAGAGGCTTTTCTTAACTTAGTTTCAATCTCTCTGGCTGTTACTTCATCCCATTGCATATCATGCACCTTTAAAATTCTTACTCTTTCTTTAACTTCTTCTATACATTTAGCATCTTTGTTATGTTCCACTGGATCTTCATAGATACTTCTCCAAAATGTAAACTATTTCATTTTTTTTGGTGGTTTTCAATTCTTTTTACCTTGTTTCCCAGTTCTCTGTAAAACTTTTTTTGGTCATCAATAAATTGCTTATTTTGTAGTTTTCCTTTATATATATCTGTGTATCTTCTAAATTTTTCTGCCTGTGCTGAAATTTTTAGTTTGTTATTTACAATGGTGCATGATAGATCCTGTTCTGTTCTAATACTGCAGATTGTTTTTATCATATCTATCAATGTTAGTATGTTTGTTGATCTATTCCCTCTTCTATAGTCTTCTAACAGTGAGACTTCTTGTCTTAATTGCTTTATAGTTTTCTCTATTCAGTGCTTCCATGATGGTATCGATTTCTACCCTTCCTTTCCCTCACTACCCTGGGTTCTTGTGGTAGAACTTTGTCAGTTATTAATTTAGCAGCACCATAATATACCCTGTTTATTTCTGTTATATCGCATGGACCTCTATGGAAGTCCTAATTACTGCATTCATTTGTTTTATCAGACTTCTGACTTTTTGGGTTTTATTGACTTTCTGCAGTCTATTTCTCTCATTGACCTCAATGTATCTATCCATGTCTATTAAATCAAGCAACTTTTCTCTTAGCTCATTTTCTTCCAAAGTGAGGGCACATCCATTGTTTTCCATTTCCTGTGGGCATTCTATAGAAAGTTCTATAGTATCTTCCTGTGGCACCTTCTCTTCAATTTCATCCTGTGCCATCCGTTGGTCTGTCATATGGGAATTCACTGGCCTATCACTCCTCAACATTGACTGCATCAGAGTTTCCACAGTTTCTTGTTGTTTTCCTTGCCATCTAGCTTCAAGTGAACATTTATACTGATTCCCTCTGGAAGGCTCCAAAATATCTTGATATGGCACCTGATCAATTGCTTCCTGTTCCACTGGTTTACCCTTAATTTGGATATCCATTGCTCTATCCTGTTGTGGTGCTTTCTGCATTCAATTTTCTACACTAAATCCTTCACTTTGCAGGTGCTCCATAATCTCAGTTTCTACTTCATTAGCTTCTCCAGTTAATGGGGGCTTCCTCAGTTCTAAAGAGATCTCTGATCTACTGATTCACTGTGAACCCAATATTCACATCAATAAGAAAAAGATTGGAAAATGCATGTGTGTATAAAGAGGGGTTATTGCATGGAGGCTTAATGCCTCATGAATGGAGAACATCAACAGCCATCTTTCAGCACAAAGGTGGGTCATCTACAGACCCTGGAAACTACTGACCAATAAGAGTCACTAGACTCATATGCAAAGCCATGGAAACAATTATCATGAAAATGATCAATAATTATATAGTAAACCTCCAGACACTGGAAGCAACCCAGTTTGCTTTCATCATGGGCTGGTCATATCTGCTCAACATGGTGGATTTCTCTGAGAAGGTCGCCAAACCAATGGATGAAGGCAAAATGGTTCACACTGCCCACCTAAACCTGTCCAAGGCATTTGACACAATACCCAATTCTGGCATTATTGACAAATGTAGGAGGTTAGGTACAAACCCTTATGTCAACCGATGGATAGCCAACTGGCACATGGACAGCAATCTAGCACTTGAACATCACATGTCCACAGTAGTGAGAAAATCATTCTATGTCATTCTATGTTGTGTAACTTATAAACAAAGGTAAGGCATCTAGGTCCAGGGAAGTCATTGTTCCACTGTATTCAGCATTCATTAGACCAAACATTGAGTACAATGCCCGCTGATTCTAACCAGGAATATCCAACAAATTGGAATGTCCACAGAGATTCCTCATTAAAAGACTATAGGGCATAAGTAACGTGTCATATGCAGACCACCTTAAGGCTCTATCCTTGTATTCTGTCTCCTACAAGCTGTTGAGGAGAGATCTATGCCTGGCATACAGGGCATGTCAGACCCCACTCTGATGGATCTCCTAAATATCCCCCAAATAAACAGCACCAGAATTACTCATTCTAAAGACTTAAACTTTGCCTGTGATATAAATAGGACCTGGTGGAGAAACAGGTATGTATCCCAGAGACTACCCCATCTCTTTAACAGGGTCCCCATCCATGTGAAACAGAGTTCCTCTCTAATCCAATACAAGTGTAGCTTGGACAATTGGATAGGGAACAGAAAATTCTTCCCTGCTTTGGCTCCTATGTCTCTAATGGACACATGTAGCTTGTAAATGGTTCATCTCCCAGTTCCCTGCTTATAAATGTTTCTTTTTCCAACCCCTGCTTACACTTATCAAGGGTACCAGAACTTGTCAGAGATTTGGGATGCATGGTTAGGCTTAAAAAGGACTTCATTGTTGTTATTTATTTAATTATTATTTGTCAGTTATTAATTTAGCAGCACCGTAATATACCCTGTTTATTTCTGTTATATCGCATGGACCTCTATGGAAGTCCTAATTACTGCATTCATTTGTTTTATCAGACTTCTGACTTTTTGGGTTTTATTGACTTTCTGCAGTCTATTTCTCTCATTGACCTCAATGTATCTATCCATGTCTATTAAATCAAGCAATTGATTGGGTGGAAAATGGCTCACAAGGGCAGTTAGCTTAGTACTAATCTATGAACCTATGAACTTTTATCTTAGCTCATTTTCTTCCAAAGTGAGGGCACATCCCTTGTTTTCCATTTCCTGTGGGCATTCTATAGAAAGTTCTATAGTATCTTCCTGTGGCACCTTCTCTTCAATTTCATCCTGTGCCATCCGTTGGTCTCTCATATGGGAATTCACTGGCCTATCACTCCTCAACATTGACTGCATCAGAGTTTCCACAGTTTCTTGTTGTTTTCCTTGCCATCTAGCTTCAAGTGAACATTTATACTGATTCCCTCTGGAAGGCTCCAAAATATCTTGATATGGCACCTGATCACTTGCTTCCTGTTCCACTGGTTTACCCTTAATTTGGATATCCATTGCTCTATCCTGTTGTGGTGCTTTCTGCATTCAATTTTCTACACTAAATCCTTCACTTTGCAGGTGCTCCATAATCTCAGTTTCTACTTCATTAGCTTCTCCAGTTAATGGGGGCTTCCTCAGTTCCCAAGAGATCTCTGATCTACTGATGCACTGTGAACCCAATATTCACATCAATAAGAAAAAGATTGGAAAATGCATGTGTGTATAAAGAGGGGTTATTGCATGGAGGCTTAATGCCTCATGAATGGAGAACACCACCAGCCATCTTTCAGCACAAAGGTGGGTCATCTACAGACCCTGGAAACTACTGACCAATAAGAGTCACTAGACTCATATGCAAAGCCATGGAAACAATTATCATGAAAATGATCAATAATTATATAGTAAACCTCCAGACACTGGACCCAACCCAGTTTGCTTTCATCATGGGCTGGTCATATCTGCTCAACATGGTGGATTTCTTTGAGAAGGTCACCAAACCAATGGATGAAGGCAAAATGGTTCACACTGCCCACCTAAATCTGTCCAAGGCATTTTACACAATACCCAGTTCTGGCATTATTGACAAATGTAGGAGGTTAGGTACAAACCCTTATGTCACCTGATGGATAGCCAACTGGCACATGGACAGCAATCTAGCACTTGAACATCACATGTCCACAGTAGTGAGAAAATTATTCTATGTCATTCTATGTTGTCATTCTATGTTGTGTAACTTATAAACAAAGGTATGGCATCTAGGTCCAGGGAAGTCATTGTTCCACTGTATTCAGCATTCATTAGACCTAACATTGAGTACAATGCCCGCTGATTCTAACCAGGAATATCCAACAAATTGGAATGTCCACAGAGATTCCTCATTAAAAGACTACAGGGCATAAGTAATGTGTCATATGCAGACCACCTTAAGGCTCTATCCTTGTATTCTGTCTCCTACAAGCTGTTGAGGAGAGATCTATGCCTGGCATACAGGGCATGTCAGACCCCACTCTGATGGATCTTCTGAATATCCCCCAAATAAACAGCACCAGAATTACTCATTCTAAAGACTTAAACTTTGCCTGTGATATAAATAGGACCTGGTGGAGAAACAGGTATGTATCCCAGAGACTACCCCATCTCTTTAACAGGGTCCCCATCCATGTGAAACAGAGTTCCTCTCTAATCCAATACAAGTGTAGCTTGGACAATTGGATAGGGAACAGAAAATTCTTCCCTGCTTTGGCTCCTATGTCTCTAATGGACACATGTAGCTTGTAAATGGTTCATCTCCCAGTTCCCTGCTTATAAATGTTTCTTTTTACAACCCCTGCTTACACTTATCAAGGGTACCCGAACTTGTCAGAGATGTGGGCTGCATGGTTAGGCTTAAATAGGACTTTGTTGTTGTTATTTATTTAATTATTATTTGTTTTACCAGGATAAATCTGACTGGACAGCAGGTGTTCATTTTCAGCAGAGTCCTGGGGAGAAAAGCTGCAGGAATTTAATAAGACAGTAATACAAAACAGTAATACAAGTAATAATGTGTCAAAATTGAGTTAAAAAGGGAGAAACTTGAAACAAACAACATATTACAATCAGGAGATCACAGGCATAACAGTGATAGTAAAATGAATGAAGCCTAACTTACTGAGAATAAAAAAATATCTATATTTTACAATATTTACAGTTAAGAAGCATGAGCAGGACTCCTGATATGTTTAGGAGATCCAAGATCTAACATTAGCAGTAATATATAAGCATGAAATGTTCGGAAGTAGGTATATATAGCATCACTTAGAGAAGTATGGTGCATTCAATTGGCAGTATCATGTAGGTAATATGGGGCATTAAAGCTTGGCTGTTTTACAGACTGGAGGGGTTTTGGGGGAGGTGTTTGCAATAACAAAGAGGGTTAGAATAGAGCTCTGTTTTCATGAGGTTTTTAAATATGGTTGCACGAGTATGTGTCCTAAGGTCGGATGTTACCCTAGTAAACACTTATAAAACCTATGAACCTATAGAGAAGATTCCTAAAATAATGCATGCACAGTGGAGAATGTGGACAACAAGGCAGAAAAGGATGTAATCACTTAAATGTTATTGATAAAAAGGGTTGATATTAGATGAATGAGTGCTTAAAATGTTGAGTAGGACATGCTCGACAGCTTTTAAATGAATGTTCATCTAAGCGAAATCCCAGAATATCGAAACAAAAAGTTTCGAAAAGTTATAGTTGGCCAGTTGTCAGGAAGCCAATGGCTGATGGCTACAATGTACTGTACACCATTACAACCCCCCAAAAAAAACAAAAAAACAAATCGACAAACAAAATAAAGTGGGCCCACCCCCAACATGGGGGGCTGTGCCCCCACACCCCTACTAAAATATACCAACTCCAAGATCACACCACAGTGGAGGACTGTCATAACATTAAACAGGGTGAGCATCGAGATCCCAAAACAGTGGAGGTCTGTAAGATTGGCGAGACAGGGTGAACATTCTGATGTCAGCCGTTGGCTTCCTCATGGCCGGCCAACTGTAATTTTTCAAAACTCCTTGTTTCAACATTGTCAGGTTTCCCTTAGATGACCATTCGCTTAAAAGCTGTCAAGCATGTCTTACGCGACATTTTAAGCATTCATTAATCTAATAGGGAACCGATAAAAAATGAGTAGGGAATATTAAGTCCCTATTTCTTACATATTTTTTCCAGAACAGGGAATGCTGACTTCCTGATGTATAATATAGTAGGATGTTCAGAAAAGAGGGAAAGAACAAATGATCTAAATAGGGACTTTGGTGGCAAGGAAAGAAAATTCATAGGCAGGAGCTTTGTTGTCACAAAGCAACTTATACATCATAATGCAGCACTAGCTCTTCATAAGGTTTGGCTGTTACAACATGTTGTCACAAAGTAACGTAAACATCATAATACCTTATCATTTTTACACAGTACATTTTTATTACAGAGTACCCTGTACAGAACTAGTAACACATTACTCAGCTTGGGTAACATTGTCATATCTCCCTCTAATACCTGTTCATTACTATAGAAACTAACTCTTATAAACAAGGGCTGTATGGAAAAAATAAGATAAAATAAATGAAAAAAGTGTGTATGATTATTATCATATTCAGTAAACATTTATTTCAATTTACAGTATAACCATGATTAATATCCATTGGCATATGTTTCAGGTCAAAAGAAGTTATCTTTTTTTTCCAAGTAGCCCTTCAATGACCAATTTTTGAGTACAACAGCCCTTTTGTATATACCTTTCTAAACATATTAAAGAACTAGAAAAGCCCAAGACACTCCTAACTAAGACGATAGCTGGCCTAAAGACCCTGAGCTATCCTGTAGAAATGTTTAAAAAGTGTTTGTTAGTTTGGTGTTGTTATAGGTGGAGGGGATGTTATTTACATGTGCATTGTAGTTTTCAATCTTATGATGCAAAGTTTCAATATTCTGAGGTTTCGTTGTTTTGGGTTTTCACTGTTTTGTGTTTTTGATGTTGTAGTCTCAGTGTTTTGAACTTCAATGTTATGAGATTTCAATGTTTTAACGAAGGCCGCAGTGGTGCAGCGGTTAGCGTTGTCACCTCACAGCAAGAGGTTCTCTTGTTCGATTCTTGGCTGGAGCGCCTTCTGTGTTGAGTCTGCATGTCCTCCCTGTGGTCGAGTGACGTATAAAGACAAGCAGGTATGTGTGTGAATGGGTGTGCCTTCTTTGAAGGTTGGGTGTCAGGCTGGCAACTTGGCACCATAAAAAATCCACTGCCAATCATTAGCAGACTAGAGTTCTGCTGTGGTGACCCCTAACCAGGAAAAGCTGAAAAACATTATATATATATATATATATATATATATATATATATATATATATATATATATATATATATATATATATATATATCAATTTAATATTTAATCACCTCTGTAGTTTGGACCTTATCTAATATTTGAAACAGGTAAAGGGGCATTAATTGTTCAATCTTGTAAAATGAGGTGACATAGCTCTACATCCCAGGATCACTTAAACTAAAACACAAAGCATACATCTGCAGATAAAACACAAATGATACATCTGCAGATAATTTTGTGTGAAGTAGCAATGAATTTTCTTAAAGATTCTCCTTGTCTAATACCGAATTTTCATTTTCACTAAAGTTTCTTAACTAAAAACATGACTCATGCCAAAAAGTAGGTCAGCTGATACTAAATTCATAATACATAAATGTAAAATAAATAAATAAAATACTAAATTCATAATACATAAATGTAAAATAAATAAATAAATAAATAAATTGTGTAAGTGCACTCATTTATCCCATTTTCTAATTTTGAATCATTTGCATTAAAGAAAATAGTTCTGCCTCATACTTCACATGGTTCTGTCACCAGCTTCACTTCTAACTAAAGTATTACAATCTTGCTGCCATGAAAATAGATTAAGTAGCAAAAAATTATGTTAAAATCAGCATTATGTACTGAATTACTAGCTGTGGTCCTAATTTATTTGTTGCCTTTGTCTCAGATAAGCTTGGCATGTCATTTTCAAGGCTCTTCTATGTGTCCAGCCATTTTAGTGCAGTAAATGTGTACCACTACTTTTCAGCTATGTGTCTAGGACAACTTGTTAAGTAGAGTTAAAGTTAAAGTTTCATTCCATGGTTTCTTCAGAAATAAGTTAAAAAACAGACTTTATTATTTATGTATAGAACGCCTTAACAAAGATTATGTTCAAATGTATTTGCTGTCATCAAGCATGGAATCATTTTTTCACCTGAGCATTCTTTTCAAACCAACATCTCATACCTTTTGTTTCATTATTAATGTGCTTATCATACAAATATGAAAAGTTAAGTCAACAAGCCCATTCAATTCTAGTAACCCTTGGCACAAGGCATCTCAACAATAAAGTTCTTCAGAAGGATTAGACTAAGTAAATTCAGTGTTGCTTTGTTTTTCCAGAAATGTAATTCATGATATACAAGTGCCCTTTGCTCTTATCCTTTTGGTACAAAGTAGGAACAACCTGTTTGTTCAGATTCCTAAGAGATCTTAAGCACTGATATCTATTGTTCATTCTT
The DNA here is from genome assembly GCF_019279795.1 of Protopterus annectens. NCBI lineage: Eukaryota > Metazoa > Chordata > Ceratodontiformes > Protopteridae > Protopterus > Protopterus annectens. The sequence goes on from NC_056740.1 coordinate 124,301,248, forward strand.
TGAGATTTTACTTCTCAGCATATTTGAACAGGTGAACTTTAGACTGACTTGGTCAAAAGTTGATCACTGATGTCTCCTGACAGCTGAACTTAAACTTGTTCTTTTTTAATTTCTCAAAGTCTTTTGGGTTTCTAATACCATGATGGGAAAGGACCCCATTCCTAAGTCAAAGTATGATTAAAGTTCATGAAAATAGTATTGTTTCAATCTTTGATGTCAGCCAAAAGTGCTCTTCGTAGCACCCACAATGTGCCCAATAATTACTCCTTCTGCAATTCGTATGGGGTTACATGGATTGATAACATATCTAAATATGATTGTAGATTCTTTTTTATAAGTCCTGTTGCTCCTACTACTGTTGGAACTGTCTGGATATCTTTCTTCCACATTGCTCTTGTTTCTTCCTGGAGATCCTGATATTTTATGACTTTGTGTCTTTCTGTATGCAAGACACTGTAGTCACTGAGTGTGAACATTTCAATGATCGATGCTACTTTTATCTTCTTTTCTTGGACCACTATATCTGGTTTTCTAGCATCTAACTTTTGAACTGCTGGTAATAGGTGATCCCATGTGATATAAACTTCATCATTTCTATGATGCTCTGTGGCTCATCTTTCCAGTATTTTTCAGCCACTTCAATACCATAATGTTTGCACAATCCCCAGTGCAACAGTCTTGCCACATTATTATGCCTTTCAGTATACAGTCCTTCTGCCATTAGTATATGACAACCAGCAGCAACAAGATGTGCAACTGTTTCCAATTCGGTTTTACAAAATCTACATTTGTTTCTCCTACATGTTCAATGAACTTTGTAAACCAGAGTGTACATAGCCCATTATCTTGAGCTGCCAATATTAAACTTTAATCTCTTGGTTTAAATGTTCCTCTCTTTAGCCATTCATGCATTTTTTCCTGCTCAACATGAGGTTCTTCCAGAAGTTTTCTATACTTGCAACTATATTTATGCTTTTTCCACATTTCTTACCTTCTCATCTGTTCCTTCACCTTATATACTTTCTTTTGTTTTTTGACATATTCAGTTGCTGCCTAATTTTATCTGCTTCTGGTTTGATTTCCATTCCGCTTGACATCGATATGCTTCTGCTAAATTAAGCAGAGAAGTCTTCTTAGATTTATTCTCCTCATGTTTCAAAACTTTCACTACATTTGGGTCTTGTGAGGTCAGCAGATATGTGTAGAGCCCACAACTGCAGTTCTATACATGTAATCAATTTCAAGGAGGGCCATTCCACCTTCAGAACGGGGAATATATAATCTTGGTATACACTGATTTTTATAAATCATTCGGTGAGCATGACAAATCCTTCTTGTTTTCCTATCTAATCTATCCAACATGTTTTGGGGCCAGTCAGTCACTCCAAAACTGTAAGTTAGGACAGAAAGAGCAAATGTTATAGCCTGGATTTTGTTCGTAGATGTCCACGCTGTTGTCAGAATTAATTTAAGCCTTCTAAAGTATTCCTTACTAAGTTTTATTTGCATTTGTTCATGTTTTATTGTTGATTCTTCATCAGTTCCCAAATATTTATATACTCCCTCTTGCCCAAGTTCTTTTATATCACATTCTGGTCCCAAAATAATGTTTTCCTGGTGCTGCAGTTTTCCTGCTTTAAAGGGTGCTTTTGCACACTTATCAAGATGAAATGACATTCTTATATCACCTGAAAAAGTTTTGACAACCTGCAGCTGTACTTTCAGATCCTTATCTGATAAACTATACAGTTTTAAATCATTGACAAACAGAAGATGAAAAGTCTTTACATCTTGTTGTTTTCCAGGAGCCAAATTATAGCCATGGCCTAAATGTTAAGTAGACAGCTTAATGGGGTTAAGGGCAAGACAGAATAGCAATGGTGGCAGAGAGTCACCCTGGAATATCCCCCTTTGAATTTTTATCCCTGAGATAATCATCTGTCCTTTATCATGGCTAAATTGCAAAGTGGTCTGCCACTATTTCATGGTCACTGTAATGTAGTTGATCAGTGTACAGTGTATCTTATACATTTTTAAGCACTCTTTTATTCATGAATGTGGGATACTATCAAATTCTTTTTTTTAGTCAAACCATGCCATACTTAAATTCTTCCCCTTTTTTACAGTTCTCCAGTAGGACTTTATTTAACAACAAATGATCCTTTGTTCCATATGACTTTCTTTTATTGCCCTTTTGTTCTATTGCCATAATTTAGTTTTCTTCTAAATGACTATAAACTCTGTCAGCATCAATTTCCATGTATAGTTTATACGTCGTCAGAAGGCAAGTTATTGGTCTATAATTTTTAGGGTAGCTTGCAAGTTCACTCTTAAGTAAGAGTATTGTTTTGCCTGTTGTTAGCTAGGTTGGTGTCTGTTCAGGGAGTGCATATAAATAGTTCTCACTCATGCCTAAATATTCATGCAAAGATGCTAATACTTTGAACCAAAAGTTAGGTACTAGATCTGGACCTGGGGTTTTCCAATTAGAGGCTTTTCTTAACTTTGTTTCAATCTCTCTGGCTGTTACTTCATGCCATTTCATATCATGTACCTTTAAACTTCTTATTCTTTCTTTAACTTCTTCTATCCATTTAGCATCTTTGTTATGTTCCACAGGATCTTCATAGTTACTTCTTCAAAATGTATCTATTTCATCTTTTTTGGTGGTCTTTCAGTTCCTTTTACCTTGTTTCTCAATTTTCTATAAAACTTTTTTGAGCCATCAATAAATTGCTTATTTTGTACTTTTCCTTTATATATATCTATGTATCTTCTAAGTTTTTCTGCCTGTGCTGAAATTTTTAGTTTGTTATTTGCAAGAGTGCATGATAGATCCTGGTCTGTTCTAATATTGTGCATTGTTTTTATCACATCTATTATTCTTAGCATTTTGCTGATCTATTCCCGCTTCTATAGTCTTCTAACAGTGACATTTCTTGTCTTAGTTGCTTTATAGTTTTCTCTATTTAATGCTTCCACAATGGTATTTGATTTCTCCCCTTCCTTTCCCTTGTTAGCCTGTGTTCTTATGGTAGAACTTTGTCAGTTATCAATTTAGCAGCACAGTAAATATATCCTGTTTACTTCTGTTATATCGCATGGATCTCTATGAACAGTCCTAATTACTGCATTCATATCTGTTAGACTTCTGGCTTTTTGGGTTTTATTGACCTTCTGCAGTCTATTTCTCTCACTGATCTTAATGTATCTATCCATGTCTATTAAATCAAGCAACTCTTCTCTTAGCTCATTTTTTTCCAAATTGAGAGTGCATCCCTTGTTTTCCATTTCCTGTGGCCATTCTATAGAAAGTTCTCTAGTATCTTCCTGTGGTATCTTCTCTTCAATTTCATCCTGTGCCATAGCTTCATAGGTGTGCACTAGGCTAATGGCCCTGGAGCCTATATAAGCCTAGCCCAAGAAGACTCCCTGGCATCATGCTGCCCAAAGTTAGTTCCCAGTGCCCCTGTCAAGCAAGACCACTGAAGTGATCCCCGGGGTGAATTTTCTATTGCCCATCCACTCGTCAAACTTTCTCTTAAAGAGGGCCAGTGAAGTGCTCTGCTTGATGTGAATGGGAAGTTTGTTCCAGAGTATGGGGAGTCTCTGGGTTAGGAACCTGTCCCTCCAGCATGTTCTGTTTATTGTGGTAATGAGGCTTAGGTCCCTGGACTGTGTGACATGGAGGGATTGGGATTTCTTTAGATGTAGCATATCTAGCAGCTCTGAGTCAGACATGGCTTTGTAGGTCAAGCAGAGATCGCCTGTAAGTAGGTGATAAGAGACAGAGTATACAAAGTCCAAACAATTGGTGTCCAAGTGCTGAAATAAAATCAAATAACTAATAATAGCACAATGTTGCAAGTCCACAGAAATGATTTATTCACACAAAAAGTACAGATTAGTTGAGCGCTTTCATCAAATAGTATGACTTCATCAGAACAAGTAATTTGAAAATCTTGAAGCTTAAATAGTACCCAGTTTAAATTCATTGGCTAAAAAACTAACAAATCATATTTTAAACATACCAAGTCTCATAAATAATAAAATGCAAGTGTTGAATAATTAATTAATTCATCAAGTACTTAAATCTTAAAAATACATATATACTTTATAGTATACCTGTATCAAGATATAATAATGTAAAAATGTAAGTATTACATATTTAAACTACTTCCATATAATCAAAATAGAATAAAAATTATAATTAAAATTAAAAATTACTTCACTGGCCAACAGGCCAGTGAATTATATTAACTCTGCCTTCTCTTTCAATATAGGCATAATAGAAAGGTGTTCATTAATACCCGGCGGATGATCAGCAGCTAATCTAAGTTGCCACATCAATTCTTTTTTATGCAATTTGTTTTGCCACTCCCCCCCCCCCCCCTCACATCCACTGTAATGAAATCCAGGATTCCAAACTTGAAACAGTTGAAATTCCTACACAAAATACTATGTTTGTACAAAGCATTAGTATTTTTTCCACTCTTCATATCATACAGATGCTCATATATCCTGTTCTTCAGCATCCCTTCTGTCTTTCTGACATAAAATGAAGAGCAAGAATTACACTTAGCAAGATATACTAATTTACTAGAACGACAGTTACCATTTTTCAAATAGATGTGACATCTATTTGAATTGTTGATAATCATGTCATGTTCAAGCATTATATATGAACAATAATGACATCTACCACAAGGCTTGCTATGAATTTCTCTGCTTTTCATTAGAAATTCTAGTAACTTCCACCAAGGATTTAATATTGCTACCTACTTTGGTGGAAAAAATAGGTTTATCACCAAGAATCCGGATTATTTCAGGATTGGTTCTAAAAATGTTCCAGTTCTTTACCAAAGTTGTTTTCACTTGGGAATACAAGGGACTAAACTGTACTACACATGCCTGTTGAAAATTGGTAGTATTCCTGGTGTTACCATAATTAACTATATCACTGGGTTTATAATCACTACTGCCCAATAAGGGTTTGTAAAAGGTACTCCATTTGTTTCCAACTTCCTCAAGTATTGGGTCAATGAAATGACCCGGGTAGCCTCTCTCAAAAAACATGGTTCTTAAATTCTGGAATTCCAGTATCACATTTTCCTTTATGGTGGTCATTCTAGCTATTCTTACTGCCTGGCCCTTTACAATACTTCTTTTTTGATGAATAGGGTGGTGACTAGTATAATGTAAATATGCATTGCAAAAAGTGTTTTTTCGGTAGATTTTGGATTGAAAACTGTTTTGTTTTTTTAAAAATCTGTACATAAAGAAAATTAATTTCCTGTTGATGGTATTGAAAAGTAAATTTTAAATAACTTGTAGTCTTATTTATGTATTCCAAAAACTCTAAGATTCCTGCTACATCTCCTTTCCACACAATAAAAATATCATCCAAAAATCTACCGTAATATGCAATGCATGGAAAAAATACCATATTAGATTGAAAAATGTATTTTTGTTCCCACCCTAAAAGAACTAAGTTGGCATACAAAGGGGCACAGGCAGCACCCATAGCAACTCATTGCAATTGTTTGAAGCATTCACCACCAAAAAATATGAAATTATTCTCCAGAATCAAACTCATTAATTCACATATAAGTGACACTTCATCAGATTTTAAAGAGGAATAAGAAAAAAGAACTTCCTCAAAAAAATTTAACCTTTCCATCTTTGGAATACAAGAGAAAAGATCTTGTACATCAATTGTAAGAAACCAACAATCAGTCGACCAGATGTCTTGCTTGATTTGACCCAAAAAGTCCCATGAGTCTTTTAACAAGTGTGGAAATTTATTAATAATATGTTTCAATTTTCTATCCACGTATACCGCTAGGTTGTGTGTCTTAGAACCTGCGGCAGCGACTATGGGTCTAAATGGTGGCTTTTTGGGATTTTTGTGCACCTTCGGAATCCCAAAAATGGTGGGTATCCTAGGAAATTTATTTAATAGGAAGTTGTATTCTTCTTTGGAAATTCTCTGATCTATCAAATATTCATATAAGTAACTATCTAATCTACGATAAGAAATGTTGATTTCATTTTTAGATCATAAAGAATATCTGCCCTCCTGAAATAGTATATTTTGCATGTCATTATTGTATTATTCTACACTGTAGATAACCACCCCTCCCCCTTTATCAGGCATCATAATTCTTATGTCGTTATTTTTTCTAAGACTCTCAAGGAGGTTTTTTTTCGTAAATATTCAAATTATTGAACACCTTCCTTTTTTCCCCCCAAGTCTTGTATAGATCTTCTTTAACTAGTTTCTCCTATGCCACAATAAGGGGGTGTAGGGGGGGATTAAACATGCTACTTTTCTTTAATACTTTATTTGATTCACCTTTGCTTATTTTATCTGACAAAATGAGGTTCAAATTCAATTTCCTTAAATACAGCTGTAAATCAATCATAACTGAAGCTATATCTGGCACATGAATAGGAACAAACTTGAATCCCTTTGAAAATAAGGAAAATAAATCTTTAGTAATAGGAAAGTTTGAATAATTGTATATGTGAAAACCATCCAAACTATATTTAATATTGTCAACACTCTGAATCTGTGCTATACCATCTACCATTGGTTGTAATTGTGATTCTGCTTCACAACCCTGCTGTAGGTCTTGTTTATCCCTTGTCTGCGTTTGGCTATTCTTTCTGAGCGCTGAGGAATGGGAAAATCCTGCGTATCAACCAGGCATTCAAACTCATTGTCACCATGGTTGATATCATCTGTTTCAACCTCCGTATTAAAGCTAGGTCTAGGTCTATTTTCCACTCCACCAGAACCATGCTCATCCTGTTGTTGCATATAAAAAAACAGTTTATCAGTTGGGTAGTCCTTACCCTGCTTGTATTGTTTGTTGTCCCTTTCCATCTTTTTAACCTTTTTCTTGAATATATTGTCACATTTTTGGTCCACCCTACTGATAATCTTATAATACAAATTTTCATACTGTGAAAATAATAAATCAGTATTAATTTTTTCATTTAGTATATTCACTTCTTCCCTTAATGCATTAATCATAGACTCATAAACAACCAAATTTTTAGCCAACAATTCTAGTCCCCACTTATCAAACATTTCAGAAAAATTCTTTACAATCCCATTGTCATAATAAATACCATAAGGAAACTTAAAAACCCTTAACCCTTGTGGTACCAACTCCTGCTTGATACATTCATTTAAATAACAAATTTCCATTTCACACAGTTTAAATTTAAACAATTTCTTTTCAAAAGCGTATATCATTTCCCTTAAAGATGTATATTCAACATGCTCAAAGTTTTTGCATCCAGAATTAGAGTTACAAAGTTTATAACCAGTTTCCTGAAAAGAAAAGTGTCTCTGTATTAACTTTCCATAGCTATCAGTATTGTTTTTAGCATATAAATTATCATTGCCCGTGTTAATTGTTCCCCTAGAACTGCTGTTAACATGACATCTTTCTTCACACAGTTCATTTTGGTTATTAACCAGCCGACTTGCAAGGAGTCTATTTTTATCCTTACAGGAACAATTTTCACAAAAAAGTTCTTTATCTACGCCACCTCTATGAAGAAGAGGTTGGTAATTACTACTGAAGTCATGGGCAGTATTAGCCTTATCAACCAAAGACTTAGAAACGGTACCTGGTTTAGAATTGGAAATTTCATGCTTCTGGCATCGTGTAACATGTCTGTTAGTCTCTACAAGCGCTGACTCGATCTCCGCTTCAAATTGCACTGCACAATTACTTTTGAAAGGTCATTTAGAAGGAAAAACGCCCTGTTCACCTTCCAAATGAATACTGCGACTAGCGTTAGATGTAGAAACGTTTCTCTCACCTCCATCATGGATTTGCGCCAACGTAGTGTCGCCACGCGTTCCCTTAAGTTGGCAATGCCCAGCATGTTCCCTATGCATACTAGAATTCACGTTGTTATTACCAATGTTATTTCCCCTTTTAAGACTATCAGGAGTAAAAGGAGAAAGAGGAAAAATACTGTCAGAGTCTTTTTTACTATCAGAGTCTTTTTTACTTTGCGTAAATAATTAAATTAATTAGTAAGCTCTCCCTTAAGGTCAGCCACCTCCTTCTTCAAGGCTAGAATCTCCGGCTGTCCAGAATCCAAAATAGGAGAGAGCAAAAGCGAATCTGGGGACCCCATAGCAACAAAACACCAGATAGCAACAAAGTCCAAACAATTGGCGTCCAAGTGCTGAAATAAAATCAAATAACTAATAATAGCACAACATTGCGAGCCCACAGAAACGATTTATTCACACAAAAAATACAAATTAGTTGAGCGCTTTCATCAAATAGTATGACTTCATCAGAACAAGTAATTTGAAAAAAGAGTTTTTTTGAGTCCATCCAGATAGGGCATGTGTCTAAGGCCTAAGATCCTCTTAGTGAGGTATTTTTGTGGTCTTTTCTGTTGTTGTAGGTGTCTAGTGAGGTACATACCAAATGGGGCATTGTATTCTATAATAGGTCTAATGAGGGATGAGTAGAGAGGGATTATGACCTCTTTTTTTCCTGGATGAGAAACCTTTTGTAATAAGATGTGCCACATAGAAGGACTTTCTGACTACAGTGGCAATGTGGTTATCAAAGGAGAGGTCGCTGTCAACCTGTGTCCCCAGGTCTCTTATCACACCTTCAGTGTTTAGTGGACTACCGCCTATGTGGTAGTTCATGGGCACCGAATTTTAAATGATAATGCACTTTTTGGCATTGAGCTTAAGGCCATGGTTCTGGCACCAGTCATTGGTGTCAGTGAAGCCTTTTTGTAGAATGCCTACATCAGTTGGAGAATCAATAATGGCTCCCAGTTTGCAATCATCTGCAAACTTGGTCAGCCAGAATCCCTTTGTGTTGGCTTGAACTTCAAAGAAGTAGATGACAAACAGGAGAGGACCTAGGACAGATCCCTGTGGGACACCACTTGCAATTGGTAGGTAGACAGATTTGGAGTCCACTACTTTCACAGTGTGGGTTCTATCAGTGAATTAGTTGGCAACCCATCTTATGACACAGGGGTTTATGCCTAGTTTAGTGAGTCTATCTATGATTCCTGAGTGAGGGATGGTGTTGAAGGCCTTGACAAAATCTAGGTAGGCTGTGTGAACTGCCTTGCCCTCATCCACAGCTCTGGTGACAGATTCAAAGAAGTATATCAGGTCGAGCAGGTATAATCTACCTTTCACATACCCAAACTGCATGGGGTCCAGAGTTTGGAGAGTCCCTATGTCCTCATTTATAAGGTCGATGATGATGCACTCCATAGCCTTACATATCAGACTCATCAGACTAATGGGACAGTAGTTCCTAGGGTCTGTAGTCACTCCAACTTTGTGAGTTCCGTTGCTCTGTCATATGAGAACTCACTGGCCTATCACTACTCAACACTGACTGCATCACAGTTTCCACAATTTCCTGTTCCTTTCCTTGCTGTCTAACTTCAAGTAAATGTTTATACTGGTTTCGTGTGAAAGGCTCCAAAATATCTTGATATGGCACCTGACCAATTGCTTCCTATTCCATTGGTTTACTCTTAATTTGGATATCTATTGCTCTATCCTGTTATGGTGCTTTCTGCATTCAATTTTCTACACTAAATCCTTCACTTTGCAGATGCTCCATAACCCTAGTTTCTATGTCTTTAACTTCTCCAGTTAGTGGGGTCTTCCTCAGTTCTAAAGAGATCTCTGATCTACTGACTCACTGAGAACCCAATATTCACAGCATTAAGAAAAGGCTTGGAAAATGCATGTGTGTATAAAGAGGGATTAATGTCTGGAGTAGTCATGCCTCATGAATGGAGAACACCAACAGCCATCCCTCTGCACAAAGGTGGGTCATCTACAGACCCTGGAAACTACAGACCCCATAAGTGTCATTACTCTCATATGCAAAGCCATAGAAACAATTATCATGAAAATGATCAGTAATGATATAGTAAACATCCAGACACTGGACCCAACCCAGTTTGCTTTCAAGGGCAGGTCATGTCTACTCAACATGGTGGATTTCTTTGAGAAGGTCACCAAACCAATGGATGAAGGCAAAATGGTTCACACTGCCCACTTAAACCTGGCCAAGGCATTTGACACAATACCCCATTTTGGCATTATTGACAAACTTAGGAGGTAAGGTACAAACCCTTATGTTACCCGGTGGATAGCCAACTGGCTCATGAACAGTAATCTATCTTTTGACCATCACGTGTCCACAGTTGTGAGAAAATCATTCTATGTCATTCTATGTTGCACAACTTATAAACAAAAGTATAGCATCTAGGTCCAGGGAAGTCACTTTTCTACTCTATTCAGCATTCATCAGACCTATCACTGAGTACAATGTACTCTGAATCTCACCAGGAATATCCAACAATTGGAATGACCACAGAGATTTCTCATTAAAAGACCACAGGGCATAAGTAACATGTCCTATGCAGACCGCCCTAAGGCTCTATCCCTGTATTCTGTCTCCTACAGGCTGTTGAGGGGAGATCTATGCCTGGCATACAGGGCATGTCAGACCCCACTCTGATGGACCTCCTGCATATCCACAAAATAAATAGCACCACAATTACTCATTCTAAAGACTTAAACCTTGCCTGTGATATAAATAGGACCTGTTGGAGAAACAGGTATGTATCCCAGATATTACCCCATCTCTGAAACAGGGTCCCCATCCATGTGAAACAGAGTCCCTCCCTAACCCAATTCAAGTGAAACTTGGACAACTGGATAGGGAACAGAAAATTCATCCCTGGTTTGGCACCTATGTCTCTAATGAACAAAGGTAGATTGTAAATGCTTCATCTCCCAGGTCCCTGCTTATATTTGTTTCTTTTCCCAACCCCTGCTTACACGTATTAAGGGTACCAGAACTTGTCAGAGATTTGGGATGCATAGCTAGGCTTAAAAAGGCCCTTGTAGTTGTTAGCCTAGTAAACACTTATAAACCTATGAACCTATAGAGGAGATTCCTAAAATAATGTATGCACAGTGGAGAATGTGGACAAAATGTTATTGACACAAAAGGAGTAGAGTGTAGTAGTTCCCTATTTCTTAGGTATTTTTTCCAGAACAGGGAATGCTGACATATTGATGTATAATATAGTAGGATGTTCAGAAAGGAGGGAGAGAACACCTGAAGTAAACAGGGACTTTGGTGACAAGGAAAGAAAATTCATAGGCAGGAGCTTTGTTGTCACAAAGCAACTTATACATCATAATGCAGCACTAGCTCTTCATAAGGTTTGGCTGTTACAACATGTTGTCACAAAGTAACTTAGACATCAGAATACCTTACCGTTTTTACACAGGACATTTTTGTTACAGAGTACTTTGTACAGGACTAGTAGCACATTACTCAGCTTGGGTAACATTGTCATATCTCCCTCTAATACCTGTTCATTACTATAGAAACTAACTCTTATAAACAAGGGCTGTATGGAAAAAATAAGATAAAATAAATGAAAAAAGTGTGTATGATTATTATCATATTCTGTAAACATTTATTTCAATTTACAGTATAACCATGATTAATATCCAGAGGCATATGATTCAGGACAAAAGAAGCTACATTCATCTCCATGTAGCCCTTCATTGACCAATTGTTGAGTTCAATAGCCCTTCTGTATGTACCTTTCTAGACAGATTAAAGAACTAGAAAGGCACCAGACACTCCTAACTAAGATGATAGCTGACCTAAAGTCTATGAGCTACCAAGAAAGGCTTGAAACACTATACCTATACTTAGTTTCTTAGAGGCTTTTGAAGGATGATTCATGCTTTGCATTAATCAACAATAGGGACCGCACCCACCTTCATTGCTTGTATGTCTACAAGTTAAATAGCTCCACTAATGCCATAATTAGGGATATAAATCTACAATATTACATAAATACAATGTACTGGAAACACAAATTGCTCACCCCGTGTTTATCCAACTTCTTAAGCAGACTTACCCTGTAAGGAAAATAACGTGACAATCTCAATAGACTTCAAAATAAGCACTGATAATTGAATGGGTACCCACATATTTAAACTTATCTGTTTTGCTTTTCTTGAAAAGGGTATAACATGAGGGGGGTAGTTCAAGGTATAAATGATCTTGAGAGTCAATTGCCTTGTATTTGCTATGTTCCTATGATTCTGACACAATATTAGTTCAACACAGGGCTTATTTTGCAGCAGAGTGTTATCGCAAAGTGGCATCAAAATTCAGAACAATTTCTGTTACAAATTTTTCACCCAATAATTTGTTTTAGGGATTTATTTTTACACAGTTCTGTCACAAACTAACTTAGATATCATATTACTAGTTTGACAAACTAACTTAGATATTGTAATACTAGTTCTACAAACTAACTTGGATATCTTAATATAGTTCTACAAACCAACTTAGATATAATACTAGTTTGACAAACTAACTTAGATATCAAAGTACTAGTTGTACACATAAATGTATTGCTGTAGGGTGTTGTCACAATGTGACTCAGACCTAATAATAGTACTAGTTCTGTTTCACTTTTACAGAATGCCATCACAATCAGACTTTGACATCATAATAGAATACTAGATCTGCACTGGGCTCTACTTTTTTCTCTTTTATCCTTTCCCCATTTCTCATGCAGTTGAGTCTAATGACTATTCTACCTGCACTCCTTTGATGCATTTGTTCTGCAGTCAGCAGAGGAAGGAGCTCCTGTGTTTACTGTATGACTTGCACTTTGCAGCCTGAACTCACTAGGCTCAGGTTCCACAGTGTGAACACCTAGTGCTCCTATTATGGGTCACAAATATGATGAGCTAGAGCCACCTCCATCTCCCCAGGATGCATGAGCCAGGTGTTCACTTCCATCCTCCCTCTCCAGATACTACATGGATTTGAGCCACTATTTGAACTCACATCACCTGAAATGTAGTCATGGTAACTTTCATAATACAATGCTAGTTCTACATAAAGATGTGTTGTTTCAGAGGTTATCACAAAGTGACTCACTTCAAATTACAGTACTAGTTGTGCAAACAGCTCTGTTTTTAAAGAATGTTGTCACAAAGTGGCATAGACCTCAAAATTCAATACTAGTTCTGCACAGTGTTTTGATTCATTGCATTCTTACAAAATGACATCATAATGCAATGCTATTTCTGTGCATTGCTTGTTGTATTACAGTGTTGTCACAAAATGTGATTTAGTCATTATAATACATTACTAGTTTGGCACAGTGTTATGTTATTGTTTCAGAGTGCTGTCATAAAGGAATTGACATGTTGTTCCAGAGGTCATTAAAAACAAAATGACACAATAACACAATACTTGTTTTGCACAGGGTTTTGTTTTTACAGAGTGTTGTCATAAAGTGGCTGACATAATAGGGCAATACAAGTTCTATCCAGGGCATTGTGTTACAGAGCTCAGTCTAGACTGACTTAGATATCATAATGCAGTACTAGTTCTGCACATGGTTCTGTTGTTGCAGGGTATTGTTACAGAGTGATTTAGACATCATAATAAAGCACTAGTCAGCTTTATTGTTAAAGAGTCCATTACAAACTGGCTTGGTCATCAAAATGTAGAACTGGTTCTGCAGGGGGAGTTGTTTAAGAGTCACCACAAAGTAACTCACGTTATAATGCATCACTAGTTCTGCGCAGGGCTTCAATTTTACAGTGTGTTGTCATAAAGTGACTAAGGCATCATAATGCAATGTTTATATGACACAGCACTTTGTTATTACAGAATTTTGTCAAAATCATAGTGTAATACTAGTTTCCAAAGGATTTTGTTATTACAAATGATATAGTAGGACTTGCTAGAGCCAAGGTGAGGCAGATTGCAATTGTCTGTACCAGTACTGAGAATTTTAACACTTAATTACTTTAATGTCATATGAGAAATACCTCCTGTCTGTTCATGGGGATGACTGTGATGAAGAGGATGATGGCAATGGAATAATCAGAGGCAGTGTGGACACTGGCTATTACCAATATATCCAACAGTAGCAACCATCTGCTCAAAAAGTTTGATTTAAAAACGATAACATATATGTGTATAGACAATTGAATGCTGACATGGAATGATTACATTAAACACATGGCAATTACTATTAACAGGTGAACCTTTCACATCTGCACAGAATAGCAATGAAAGCAGTGTATATGGTAAGTGTCCCCCACACCTCCTTACTTAATACACAGTAGTGTATGTAACTTCTGTATTGGGAATGTCTTCAAATCATCTTACAGGGTAAGCAGCAAAAGCAAATAGTTCCACTACCCAATACATTAGGAGGATATCAGCAGCAGAATGGCTGTTCAATATGATGATGAAGATAACATAGTTATATTTATGAGTTAGCCTGTGGAAATTGGCAGCAGTCCCCAATTTTAATTGCAAGATCTCAAACCCCACAACATGTTAGTAACTCTGCAGGAAGTGACAGTGCCTTACAAAGTTAAGCAAATGCTGACATTACACTGCAACTTGTACTGGGAAATAAACATGCATCTCTACACCAGTATCTCCAAACCCAAATTAATACTTTCACGATGATGGCAGAAATTCAGAGGTAACAGTTTCCACATTGACACCTTTACATAGGAGATTCAGGTGAGGTATTTGTTACAGGTTCCCTGGGAAATATATAATGCCAGCAAATGTGAAGTAACATTGTTAGGGCTCAGAGAACTGCCACAGAGAGTGAGCAGGAAATGGCCAGAGTCTTCCAAGTCATACTTGAGGATTTCCACTGCTACATGGAAATGGCACAGACTAGGGATAATGCCATGATCACACTGATGAGCAGTATGGTGGCACACCAAGCATCCATGGCCTCCTCCATTCATATACTAGTTAGAACTTGGGAGAGTCAAGTAGGAAACAGTCTTGGAAAAGGAAGAGAATAGGGTACTGTCTGAACATGTGGGGGCAGACCACAAGAGACTTCAAGTGACTCTCAAGAAAGTACTGTAATTAGTCAAGGAGAATGGGGTAGAGCACAACAGATCTCATGCAAGCCACATCAGCATTTATCTACTCCTAGCAGAACATCTAATTCGAGGTCCCAGTCCTGGACTGACAGCACTGCCAGACCAGTTATTATAGGACTGCCTGTATCAAGTAAGTCATGACACTGGAATGACTCATAATCCAGTTGTCATGGCACCATCACCTAGCCTATCTTTAGGAGATGTATATGAAATATTTGACCTTCACCAACTGTGATTCAAGTGTGACATTTCTGTCACTTACAATTTGACCTTCATACAGCCATGACAATGTTTAACTTGAGGGGGGAATAACTTATCAAACAAAGCAAAAAAAAATAAGGGAGGCCTTTGGACACTTTTTAACTTTATGCATTTCATTTCTGTAATGGTTCTTCTTAAAATCTCATGCAACTGTGGAAAGAAAGGTGTATATCATAACAAATGATTGCAGTGATTAACACCATTAATGCTCTATACATTCCCATTGTTACAGCTGGCAATTACTTACAACTTAAAAGCAGTAATACACAACTGTTCAGGAAAACACTAATAAGAAAATTAAGATTAAAATCAGTATTGGATTCCAAGATGGTCGCTGACTAGAGTGCCTCACATTCCCAGTTCTCATCATATCCCAACTAATAGCCGGCTTTTTAAACACTTTCACAATTGATTTTTTTTGAAGATTTTTATATAGAAAGATTAAGGGTCATTAATACTCTGATCCTACTGCTTTTAATTTGAAAAAATATTAATTTTTTCCTCAAATTACTTCAAAGTTCTTTTTATGGCCTTTGTTGTCTTCTGCCACGCGCATACAGAGGGAATCTAATTGTGCCATTTATCCTGCTGCCAACTCTGTTTCCTGGGCATGGCTGGTACTTCAGATAACATGGAAACCCAAACAACAAAGGCAAAAATCTCTACTATACTTTCACCTGAAAAAGACACTGGCTCTAAACGTTTAAGGACATCTAAACAAGTTCATGAAAATATTAAGTCAAATACCAAGGAAAAAAGTGATTCTAGCTTCCATCTCGAGGATTTGAAATTAGCACTCCAACCTCTACAAACTGCCATAAATGGTTTTTCAGATAAACTCAATGAATTTGGTACAAGTCTTAAACACATCACAGATAGAATCGACAAACTTGAAAATAAGAGCCAAATGTTAGAAATTAGAGTTGACTCTATAGACACTGATGTAAAAGCCAAGAATGCCCTTTTATCGGAGATGCAAGATAAGTTATTGGATTTGGAAGCTAGGAGCCGGCGAAACAATGTAATTATAAGAGGGCTTCCTGAAACATATGAAAACCATACTGTTCTGACAATTACCAAACAAATTTTTGTGGGTTTATTAAATCAAGAGTCAAATTCTGAGTCTTTAATTGTTGAAAGAGCTCACAGAGCGTTGCGTGCTCGTCAAGTATCTGATGTACCAAGGATTATTTACACCAAATTACTAAACTATCAAGATACTCAAAAGATTTTGCTTACAGCAAAAAGTAAGAAGCAATTTATGTGGAACAAACACAAATTAACATTTTCCCATGATTTACCCCCTCAGATTAAACTATATAGACAAAAGTTGTCACCTTTTTGCACAGATTTGATCAAGCGTGGAATTAAATTCCAAATGCGATACTCAAACACTTTAACTTTTATGTACAAAGATATGAGATATTCAGTGAAAGATACATCAGAAGCGAAAGGCATCTTCATCAAATTGTTTAATGAAGCTCCTACTTTAGCCCGTAAGATGTATGAGATCTTGACATTGATATCGTTTGCAGTTGCAGTTATATAACTACAAAGATAGCTTATTATACTTACTTTACTTTGCGACAGATTGTGGTTATTTTAAAATTGCCACATATTGTAATGGTTAAATAGAGTGGTGTATATCAGTCATTGCCATGCATTTATTTGACCATTTTTTTTTTCTTCTCTTTAAACTGTTTTTTTTTATGCTTGTCAGAGGTCCGCATATGAGAGGAACTTCTGACTCTAGCTGTCAGTGATGCGGGACATGTTGTAGCAGTGGCGCGTTGACGGATCTTCTTGGCAAAGAGAGCTCCTTGTCTTTGGTTAGTCTAGTTATTTGTTTTTTATGTTTGTTTTTTTGAGGGAATAAGGCTATAAAATATGACTGGCATCAAAACGGACTCCTATGTAGTCTTCTTAAGCTACATTTGGTTCTCGTTATTGCCTTGATGATGGATCGGAGCACTCTGAGTGAACTTCTTATGTTCGGCATTGCTTGAGGTGTTTTGGTTCATCTGTTTTATTGTTCCCCTTTGCTTCCGATCTTCTGAAACGAGTCACACTGTAACTGCATAGCTGTCACTGTATGGGAGCTGTGATGGATTCGTGACACACTCGAGGGGAAATTTGAAATTTGAATAGTGTTCTTCAAGCAAGTAATTGTTATATATCTTTTTATTGATGAACATATTTGTATGAGAGGTTAGTCGGATATCTTCATAAAGCCAGTTATATTTTGGTCTGGATATTATGATGTTTTTGGAGCGTATTTAACATATTGAAGAACATATTTTCTATGTATGTTAAACTAGTAATTAATACTGGTTTAATGTGTTTGATTTGTTCTTTTTTTTCATACATTTCTGCTAGGGGGTTTGTTGTTATATAGGACACACCCATTATTTGTTTACTTTAATAGTTGTGATAGGTAATAAAGATATGATTTTTACACAATGTTATTTCCTTATTAAATGTTTTTTACTATTCAGTTAGGCTATTATGTGAGGTGGTTATATGAAGTGTATTATTGAATGCGGCTAGGATAAACATATGATAATACTTTGTATTGCTGTGGGGTAGGGATGATTCTATGATTGTTAATGATCCTTATAATTATATTCATATCTGTCACTATTTTAAATAGATTCGCAGGAGTCTGGGAAAATGTTTGGGATGGGGTTTAATCTGATTGGACATCTTGTTATTTATAGTTTTGTATATATGTATAGTTTGTTATGTTTGTTAATAGTCCTTGTTAGGACTTCATCTAGCTTTATTACATGTTTTTATAATATAATGGTAACCAAATTTTTATTTTTCACATTTTGTCATATATGTTTTCCTTCTATAGATAGTTTAGGGTGGTTAGGCACCAGGGTAGTTTTGAGGGAATACTTTGTGACATTAATATCAGTGACTTTTAATTTAATCTTTGCTCAAGTCATTATTTCTAGTAGGACCAAGATCTGTATCACACATAACTTATTAACATTACAAAATACACGTTCCCTTTTTACAATAACATGATTTACAGATGACGAGTTTATTAAATATTGATTCATGGAATGTAAGAGGTATAAATAATAAAGCCAAGAAATCTCTACTATATCATTTAATTTTCAAATCTCAAACTGTTATTTGTTTTTTGCAAGAAACACATATGCCCAGAAATGAATGGTTTAAAGAGAATAATAAAAAGTGTATTAAAAAAATAATAGCATCGGGAGATTCGTCTAACTCAAAGGGGGTGGCCATTATAATAAAACAGAATTTTCAGGGGGTCATCATTGAAGAGGACTATGACATAAATGGTAGATGGTGCTATTTTACCACCAATATACACTATTTAGACAAACCACTTTTAATTTTAAATTTTTATGGTCCTTGTAATCACCAACATATGTTTATACTGCAGATATATAACATTATTTCATTGTTTAAAGATCACTATATCTTAGTGGGCGGAGATTGGAATGCTATTATAAACCCAGTTTTAGATCGCACTATTAGCTCGTCTTCTTATAATCATCAAGCATCAATAGTCCTTGAAAAACTTATGTTAGATTTTAATCTTATTGACCCCTTACAATTCAATCACTATTCTACAAAAAAAAGATATATTTACTTATTACTCAAAATGTTACAACACATGGTCAAGATTAGACTTCTTTCTCTTATCAGCCTCTTTGTCCCACTTGATATTAGATCTGAGTACTGAGCCGAGGTTTTTCTCAGATCATTCAAGAATTTTACTAAAATTATGTATGGATTTAAATCCTTCAATAACATCAAGGAGTAGAACATGGACATTAAATAACAATCTGCTTTCTAACAGTGAAATTAAAGTGTTATGTGTACAAATAATTCAGGAAATGGAAGTTAATTTGGAATCAACTAATATACCTTATGACATTCAATGAACTGCGTGTAAGGCAAGGTTAAGAGGGTTGCTAATTAGTAAGGCTTCGTACCTTAAAAAGTATTATAGAGATAAGGATCTTTTCATTAAGAATAAGATTCTGTCTCTTGAAAATAAGTATAGAGTGAATCCTAATCCTGGGATTTATAAGCAATTACTTGATTCTCAAAAGGAATTGCTTTTCCTACATCAACACAACCTTTCTTTATTAGAACAAAGACTTTTAGCTACCTATTCTGAATGGGCCCAGGTGCCCTCTAAAGTTCCCACACGGATAATTAAAAACAATTTTTCCAGACCTAGGTTATCGCCTATACAATACAAAAACCAGATTTATAACTCTGATGAGGAAATCTTGCAAATCTTCACTTTTATATACACGGAATTATACTCAAAACCCCCTAATCCTAGGATTGAGAACCATATTGATGGGTTTTTAGGCTCTATCATATTCCCTAAGCTGAATGAAGAACAGCAGAAATTTCTCTCAGCTCCTTTAACTATTCAAGAAATTTGTGAATCTATTGACAGATTTAAAAATAGTAAATCACCTGGTCCTGACGGGTATACGGCTGAATTTTTCAAAACTTTTAAAATAACTCTAGCCCCCTTTCTTTTTAAAGTATATAATTATATAAAAACGAATGACATATCTGATTTACATTGGAACATTTCAAAGACTATTTTAATTCCGAAAAACAATAAAGACAAAATGGATCCTCATAACTATAGGCCCATTTCATTAATTAATATAGATATCAAAATTTTGGCTTCCATTCTTGCTAATAGATTGAAAAAGGTTTTACCATCTATAATTTCTTCCGACCAATCAGGCTTTATGTCCCATAAACATGCATGGGATAATACCTTAACATTAGAATCCATAAGTCATCTTACTAAGTCTAATAATAATCCTATGTATGCATTGATTTTGGATGCATCGAAGGCTTTTGATAGAGTGAATTGGGATTTTTTATTTCAAACAATGGTTTGTTTTAATTTACCTATTACTTTTATAAACTTAATTAAAACCTTATATAAGGACTCGTATACCATTATGCATATAAATGTATATACATCTAATCCTATTAAAATTACAAATGGTACAAGGCAAGGGTGCCCGCTCTCCCCCTTTCTCTTTAACTTATACATAGAGCCTTTATTACTTTATTTAGCACAAAAATCATTCCATAGGATCCCTAGAGTGTTGAATACTAATCTATTATTGTCAGCTTTTGCGGATGATTTAGTTATATATTTCCAATCACCTATTACTGATCTTGAAAAACTGATTAAGTCTTTGGAGAAATTCTCACTGGCTTCTGATTATCACATTAATTCAAACAAAACACATATTTTTCCTTTAAATACTCGAGCCCATAAACTATACTTATTTCAAGAATCATCTTTTAAAATTACGTACAGGGTTAAATACTTGGGTATTCATATTGATCACAATTGTTTATCCTCATTTCAAAACAACTTGTCTAAAGTATGGTCATCAATTTTATTGGATTTACGTAGATGGGAAGTCTTGAATCTATCATTGTTATCCAAAGCTGCAATAGTCAAAATGAATATTCTCCCCAAATTTCTTTTCCAATTTAACCCTTCAGACCAAATTATTCCCAAAGTTTTTTTTTGATAAGGTTAACATAGAATTAGCCAAATTTTTATGGTATCCTAGATCTGTTAGGATTTCATACATAAAGTTATCAGCACCTAAGAATAGAGGAGGGTTGGGTTTGCCAAACTTTTATTTGTATTATTTAATTATCTCAGCTAACAAAATCTTATCTATTTCTAGAACGAATCCTTTGAGATATAAACATTATCCGAATTGGGTGAAATTATAGCATCAGTATATTACAGCAAAAAATATTAATCCTGAAGTCCTCCTTTTTTTACCTGTTGATGTTATAAATACTCTCAAAATTTCAAATTTCTTAAAACAAAAAGCTAGAGCCTTTCAAGAATTATTAAAACTTGTTAACTTGGATACTATCTCTCATTTACTCTAGCCTTTTCACTTAAATCCTAGCTTTAAATTAGATAATGTGCAATTTGATCTCACAAAATTTCCTCTAATCAAAAATCTTAAGGTTTGGGATCTCTGGAAATATAAGGACAAACCTTTGTCTGATATACAAAATATACTTAAGGTGAATTACACTTATACTACAACTCTATGCCAACTAAGAGAGCTAGCTATAGATAAATTGCAACACATAGAACCAAGGAAGCAGGACCTTAAGAATCTAGATACGATAATTCAGACTCTTTCACTTCCTGAAAAAATGTTATCCAAATCATACAACTTATTAAGTAAACTAACACAAGATTCCCTTTGTCTTTTTTCTAAATTCTGGGATAAACATAACCCAAATATAACAATAGATTAGAAAATTTCTGCCTTTAGGATCACTCTTGATTACTCCCCTTTTAAGAAATTGTTTTATACTTAATTGATGATTAACAATAATGCATATTACACACCATCCAAATTGAACGAATTCAATGCTAGTAAGTCTTCTTCATGTTCTTGTTGCGCATTTCCGAATGCAGACCTGTTACATATTTTTTGGTATTGTCAACACACACATAAACTTTGGACTTCTTTGAGAGTGAGGTTACAGAGAATGGGATACCACAAATCTACTATATCATGGGAATTGGCAATCCTGCATATACCTGTGTTACATTTATCTAAACTTGACTTACATGTGATTATATATATTTTCTCACTGATAAAATTTTACATTTCTAAAAATTGGCTTGACCATACTAAATTAAACTGGATTGGCTTTAGATCTCTGGCTCACTCATACATTGCTGCACATAAAACTTTAGCAATGAGTCCTAAAAAATGGCTTTAAACAACAAAGCAATATATAAGGTATTATTTATTATCAATAGTGACTGATAGTCTTGTTATATTTGTGTGATATAAATATAAAAACATATTGATAGATAGTTCTTGGTTACCATTTTGTATATATTGTATATAGTTAGGTATGTTTATCCTGTATGAGTTAGCCTGATGTTTCTTTTCACTTGTTGTAAATCTTCTAATAACTCCTAAATGTACAAATGTATAAGGGGTGTTTTTTATTGTTTTTGAAGTGATGTCTTGTAACTAAGAGTTCAATAAAGAGATTTTTGAGAAAAAAAAAAGATTAAAATCAGTATCCTGCCATGTAAATAATCACTGCTGTCTCTTCACCTTCACCATTACAAATATTATGTTTTTTTGTCTCTGTGGCCACAAATGATTGTGTATGACAAAATAAAATAATCTGATGTACATCACCTTAACAGACATTATAGTTCAAACTGAGGAAACATTGCTTAGTATAAAAAATAACAATATAATACATTTCATTCATTTGTAAGGTATGATCTCATGTTAAATACAAAAGTATTGCATTGTACTAATTGTACCACTTCAGTAAATTCAGTAGGTACATACTTAGATACACTACCCCTACAGAATTTGGTACTTACGTATTATCGCAACCAGATCTTTTCGGCAGTGCTGGTTACTTCTGTTTAGATCAAGTAGTAGCAATACAGTGTTATGAAGGTTAGATACATGTCTTCTGTAAAGTTTTTGTAGTTTTATGAAGGTTTATCATTGAAATGGCTGAAAAAACTAAACTCGGAAAAGTAAGGTTTGAAAAATAGGTTTCCCCTTTACCGCCAGCATTTCATGTCAGTTTAAACAAGTCCCATTCTACTTCCAAGGCGTTCCTTTGACATGCTGCCAGTCGGTGAAGGAAAGAGATCTGTTTTCAAACCTTTACTATTCTTTTCACAGCTGATTCAATGGTAAACCTAAGAGGTACTACAGAAACACTACAGAAAATCTTGTTTCGGTATAACCTTCATGATGCTTTCATACATTCAAAAAGAACAAGGTAATGCTGAGAGAGTATCCTTCGCCACAAGAACTGCAAGTAAAAAAATAAAAACCATTCCACAGTACAAAAGCACCTCATCTGCTGTTTAAAGTCCACTTGTGTGCAATATCATACACTAACTGCCACACTCATCTCATCGGGGAAAGATCTGAAGAAGGAAAACTAGATAGCTGACCCTACTTCCCAAAATGATTCAATATTTGGAAAATATCTTGTGGTGAATAATTCAGCGATATAAACCATAAAAATGCAGTCATGTTGATTGCAAACACAGTCATTCCAGAAAAGGAAACCTACACAAAAGCAAGCCAAAGATCATCTGTGGAATGTCATAACTCTAGCAGCCTACAGATATCCTTAGATTTCTGAGCATCTTAATAGCAAGCACCTAATATGCTGTTTAAACTCCGTTTGTGTGCAATATCTCATCCGCTAACTGCCACAATCCTTTCAGAACCAACATACATACACAAGTAACCACTGTGATCACAGAATTCAATGCTTGATGTCTTTAAAGGACGCTTCCCACAAATGTTAAAAATTATAAGTCCTAACATTTTTTTAAAACCATCACCGATATCATGGCAGACTTTATGACAGTGTACTCTTCCATATTACACTTCAGTGATGCCGTTTCAGTACAAATCAACGCAGTTAAAAGATGGCGCAAAATCTGGTTGCGATAATACGTAAGTACCCAGAATTTATTGTGGAAGACTGTTAAAAATGTGATTATTCATTATATGATACCTTCTGACGTTACTGAACAGTAATCAATGAGTCCTCTGGCATGACTTTTTCCAACATTTATATGGGTATCTGTTCTGAAATAAAAAATGAATTATTTAAAAATGAAAAGGAATTCTGATGAACAATGATAGTAAACCATGCACCACACAGCATAGCCCTCGTATATCACTGCATGCATCAATTATACTGTATATGTTTTTTACAAGAAAGGAAACACTTACCTGAATGTCATGGTCATTAGTTCTGGACTACACACTGCCTCTTTACCTGCGCATCCATATGCCATGCAAAGGCCTGCCACATGGGGTCCCCTTACTACTGCTGCTGTCTAGTCTTCACTATTTGTAGTAGCAAATGAACTGGGAGCTGCAGTGACAACTTGGGCCACATCACTACCAGACAGGCACATAATCATGTTGCTCAGAATGCAATATGCAGTAAACATCCTGCATACAGTAGCTGGGTCATACTGAAAGGCACCCTCAAACTCATTCAGGTACCTAACATGACTCCTCAAGAAGCCAAAGTCCCTCTTAATAGCAGTACAGGCCTTAGACAGGCCTGTATTGAAAATGTCTTCTACAGCTCCACTTGGATTTCTCACTGGTGTCATGAGCCATGGCTCCAGTGGATACCCAGCATCAACTGAAAGAAAAAAGAGAATAAGCGAGAGAGAGAGAGAGAGAGAGAAAGGGGGAGAAAACAAAGGAAAAGTGGTTTGGTATTCTGCAATAAATTTTATGATGAATAACTACTTAAATGAAAAAGAAAAAAATGTTATTCTACTTATCAACATGATGACCACTGAGCATTTACCATGCATAAAGAGGTGTTAGAGAGAGCTAGTGTGGCAGAAATGGGAATCATGTGCACTGTCAGGTTGCTAGGCAGAAGTATTGGTGAAGCACCCCCATGTATCACACACAACCTGGAAATTTATTGGTAGCCCTTCCTATTACTGTAACTCTCTCCCCCATGGACTAGATGAGGCTCTAATTGTAGCATGGGTGCAAACTATTTCACTGAGTACCTCATGGAAATGTACCGCCCAATAAAAGTCACACATAGTCCAGGCTCGGTCTTGGGATGACACCAGGAAATGGATTCACTGATCTACACGTGCCATAAGTACATCTAGGAACTGCCATGGCATCCTCAAGGCAGAAGTCTGTGAGATACCCAGTTTTTCCCCTGTCTGCCTCTGGAGGGTCCAATTTGTAAGTATAATGAGGGCTATACACATCTTTGTGTCCACAAGGATAAGAAGTTCATGTGTACTTCCAGTGTCCCTGTGGGAGCCATACATACTCACAAAGACCCTTACAATATCTCTTCCTACTTTGAACCTATCAAGTATCTCCTGATTGTCAAAAATGTAGTGACTTATTGTCTGCCTACATCTTTTCCTTCTTGGCCTGCAAGCACTGCTGGGTGCAAGCAGCTTTGGCTCGGCTAAGACAAGTAGCTCATTCAGATAAATATCAAGGTTAGCAGCAAGTGACAGCATTATTGCAGATTACAAAGTAGATGGAAAAGGCACAATTCTGCCTTTTATAAAGAACCTGTGGATGGCGTTGAAAAGTTTCACTATGAATCTAAAGTAGGTGGGAGAAGGCTTATTTACCATACACCATTTTACATTTTTCTCATTCACATCTTTCTGGCACACATTCGCAGCCATCGTGAATAGCCTTAACCCATTTGGTTAATGAGTATGAATACCACCATAAGACATCATAATGCAATACCAATTCCACAAACAGCTTTGTTGTTCTGGAGCGGTGTTACAAAGTGACTTAAATATTGCAATGCTCTGATAATACTCTACTTTTCACAAAGTGAGTTAGACATTCTATGACAATATTAATTCTGCACAGGGATATATTGTTAGAGTACAACCTCAAAATGACTAAAGACATAATGCAGTACTATTTCTACACAGAGCATTGTTATTTTACAGTGTCACAAACTGAATGGCATCAAAATGCAGCACTTGGTCTGCACAGGGCCTTATTGCTACAAAGTGCTGTCACAAACTGACTTACATGCCATAAGGCTATAACAGTTCTGCATTGGGCTTTGTTGTTAGATATCATAATATTATGAGTTCCGCACAAGTCCTTGCTGATACAGAATGTTCTCACAAAGTAATTAAGACATCATAACACAATATTAGTTCTGCACATGGCTTTGTTGTTAGAGAGTGTAGACACAAAACAATTGAATTTATAAACCAGCATTAGTTCTGCATATTGTTTTCGTCTGTCACACAAAATGACATAGATACCATAGCTCAGTGATAGTTCTACAAAGGGATTCTTGTTACAGAATTTTGTCAAAGTGACATAGACATCATAATGCAGTACTATTTCTCCACAGTGTTTTATTATTACAGAGTAGTGTCACAAAGAGATACAGACATCATAAGACAATACTGGGTCTGCACAGAGCTTTGTTGTTTTATTGTCACAAAGTGACTTAGTCATCTTAATACTTTACTATTTCTCACCAGAGCTTTCCTGAAACAGAGTGTTGTGTCAATATGACAAAGCCATCATAATACATTAGTATTTCCAGGGCTTTGTTGTTATAGAGTGCTGTCATAAAGTAATTGAAATCCTGATGTTGTATTAGTTCTGTATGGACTCTGTTGTTTCATAGTGTTGTTACTACTGACAGACTTCATAATGCTACTAGTTTTGCATACAGCTTTTATTTTTTTTTCCCAAAATCTCTTTATTTCAATTTTCTTTTTTTCAAATAATAACAACAATACAGTAACTCAAAAACACAAATAAACAATACAAATATCTATCTAAAGAAAACAGACAACAATTTTGTTCCGAGAAAATTATACACATATATATATATATATATATATATATATATATATATATATATATATATATATATATATGTTCATAGGTTCATAGGTTCATACTAGGCTATCTGCCCTAGGGCATTTATAAGCCTAGCCAGAGTGTGTTTGGCTTTCACCACCCATTTTAAATTAATTTTGCTATGCCTTTTTTTGAGGTTAGTATACTGTGCCTTTGTCTAACAGTGACACAGAAGTGATAGCCGGGGTAAACCTACGATCTTCCATCCACTCATCAAGATTCCTCTTGAAGAGAGTCAGTGTGGGACTCTGCCTAACCTGGACTGGGATTTTATTCCAGAGTGAAGGGAGCCTCTGGGTTATGAATCTGTCCCTCCAGCATGTCCTATTTATTTCAGTGCTGAGGTTCAAGTCCCTCGAGCACATAGCTCAATGGGATTTGGATTTTCTGAGGTGCAGCATGTCCATTAACTCCGGGTTGGACATGGCTTTATACATCAGGCACAGATTGCCTCTGAGCAGGCGGTATGCCACTGAGTAGAGCTGGAGTTTCTTTAACTGGGCAGCATATGGCATCTGTTTGAGCCCTTTGATCCTCTTGGTGAGGTACTTTTGGGGTCTTTCCAGTTGCTCCAGGTGTCTGGTAAGGTACATCCCAAAAGGGGCATTGTACTCAATTATGGGCCTGATGAGGGATGAGTAAAGAGGCACGATGACCTCTCCTGATCTAGATGTGAATCCCTTCATGATTAGGTGGGCTATATAAAATGTTTTTCTAACCACTTTGGCCACGTGGTTGTCAAATGAGAGATTGCTATCAACTTGGGTCCCCAGGTCCCTAATGACTTCTTCTGCACTTAATGGATTACCATCTATGTGGTCATTTGTGGGCACTTTGTTTTTGCCAAAGGGGATGACTATACACTTTTTGGCATTTAGCTTGAGGCCATGGCTCTGGCACCAGTTGTCTGTTTCTATGAGGCCCTTTTGGAGGATGCTTGTGTCGGCTGGAGAGTTGATTATGGTGCCCAGTTTGCAGTCATCTGCGAACTTGGTCAACCACAGTCCTTCCGTGTTGGCCTGTACCGCCGAGAAATATATACCAAACAAGAGAGGTCCCAGGACTGAGCCTTGTGGGACGCCACTTGTAACTGGTTTGGAGTCTGACATGGCTCCAGCAATTCTAACCATGTGGGTTCTGTCCTTGAGCCAGTTTGCAACCCATCTAGTGATATAGGTGTTTATATTTAAGCTGGTGAGCTTATCTATAATGCCAGAGTGGGGTATTGTATCGAAGGCTTTTGCGAGGTCCAGGTAGGCTGTGTGGACCACCTTCCCCTCGTCAATGGCCTTGGTGACTGTTTCAAAGAAATTGACCAGGTTTAAGAGGCAGGATCTGCCCTTAACAAAGCCAAACTGGGTAGGATCCAGTGTCTGTAGGTCCCCAATATCTTTATTTATGAGGTCCATGATGATCCTTTCCATAGCTTTGCAGACCAAGCTAGTCAGGCTTATGGGGCGATAGTTTCCAGGATCCGTTGAGGCACCACCTTTGTGGAGAGGGACCACTGTTGCTGTACGCCACTCTTTGGATACATATCCTGTAGTAGGGCTAAGATTGAACAGTAGTTTTATGTTTGGGTTTAGCTCTTCTTGGAGTTCATGTAGGACTCAGCCCGGGACACCATCTGGTCCCATTGATGCTGTGTTTTTTGCTTTGGAGAGGGCGGCTCTTACCTGAGCATCTGAGATGTCAGGGGGGCAGCACTCTGTTGGGATAGATATTTGCCCTTCTGGTGGGGGGGGGGGGGGGAGAAGTTTGCACTGAACCTGTCAGCTAGGATGTTAGCAATGTCTGTGGGCTCAGTGTATTTTTTGTCATTTTGGACTAATTCTGAGCATTTCTGGGAATTCCCACCCAGGTTCCTAACATAACTAAAGAAAGCCTTGTGATTATCCTTAGTGTCCTGTGCAATTTTTCTCTCGAAGCTGGCCTTAGATGATTTTATGAGTGCCCGTAATTTTTTGCTAATACTGATCAGAGATGCCTTCCCTTTTTGGGATTTTGCTCTATCATGTAGTAGCTTCCTCCATCTATTGTATAGTTTGTTTATGGTTTGGGTCCACCAGACAGGATGTCTGCCTTTGGAGGATTGGGTCTTGGTTTTATTTGGGATTGCATGATCCATGCATTCCTGAAGGTGTTCATAGAATGCATTTATAAAGGATTCTGCGGTCTGGGCTGTATTTTCCACAGGCCCGGGGGCTTTGACGGATTTTGTCTCGGTTTTGAGGCGTGTGAAATTTGCTTTAGAGAAGTTTTTCACTGTGGTTTTCTGGGCAGGGGGTGGGGTCGGGATGTGAATATCCAGTGAGATTAGTTTATGGTCTGATTTTACCAGTGAGGGATACACTTCTGGTCTGGAGCATAGTGTCCCCATGTTGGTGATGATCAGGTCCAGTATGTTTTCCCCTCTTGTGGGAGTGGTAACAAGTTGTTCCATAGCATTTGAGTTTATAAATTCTAGGAACCTTTGGGCTAGGGTGTTGGAGCTAGAGTAATGTTCCCAGTCTATGTTTGGGTAGTTGAAGTTGCCCAATACAATGGTGTTTGGAGAGACCTTCATATTTTCCAGTATTCTCAGGAAGGCCGAGTGGGGTTCCTGTGTTTGGGAGGGTGGTCTGTAGCAGGCTATAAACTGGAAGGCAGTTTTACCCACAGTTAGTTGCACATGGATAGTCTCTGATGCTTCGTGCTGTGCCACCAACCTGGAGGTGTGGGTATCTTTGACGAATATTGATACTCCCCCTCCTTTTGTGGTTCGGCCCAAGTTTTGGGGCCGAAAAGCATGATATGAGGTATAACCTGGTAGTGCTGGGGTGCTCTTGGGAGCCTTGAACCAGGTTTCTGTTACTGCACAGATATCGATGTTCTCCATGCTAAGGAGAGTTTCGAGTGTGTGCATCTTGAGGTTTAGACTTCTGGCATTGAGTAGCATTACTCTTAGTTTCTTATCCCTTGTGATACCTATGGAGGTGGGTTTGTCTTTTGAGCCTTGCCTAAATAAGGCACTATGGGGGTAGCAAGAGCCTTTGCCAATATCCGAAAGCCCAGGGGTGACAGGTGCAAGCCGTCCCTAGTGAAGCATCGTGGCTTGTCGAGCATGTCATCCCAGGCTGACAGGCATTGGATCCCCTTTGAATGACACCAACACTTAAGCCAATTGTTGAAATTGATCATCTTGTCTTCATATTGTGGCATCATTCTTGGTGAGGGTAAGATGCTACTCAAGGTCAGGGTCATACCGGCCTGGGCTACATGCTCAGAGAGCTCCTCTATGTCTCTTTTCATGTAGTCCAGGGAGGTACGTCTCAGGTCATTCACACCAGCATGGACAATGACTGAGTCATATTTGTACTTGCCTTGGAGTGACCTGAGTGCTTGTGTTATGTGGCGGATCCTAGCGCCCGACAGGCAGCTCACCGTGACCTTCTCCTTGTTCAGCCTGGTGAGCGGGACGTCAGTGTGCCTGACGATAGAGTCACCTAGTACAAGTGTATCAGGTGTGTTGTTTAGCCTTAAGGGCTGTGACTGTTCGGCACACTGGCTTTGTGAGCTATGTGTTGCATGTGTTTTGTTTTGGGGTAGTGGTTGCTTGGGTGTCTGCTTTGGAGGTCTCTGCTGCTTAGGCAGATTTTTATTTAGAGCCTCCGAGTATGTTTTTGTGTGTTTATGTGTTTGGTTTGTTGTCGTGGTAGGTCTATGTGAGACTGGAATTGTAGTGAGTGTGGTTTCCTTCTCCTCCAGACTGGTTACGCCAGTACTGAGTTGAGAGAGCTTAGCTTCCAGTTTGGCTATATGGTTGCATCTCTCACATGTGTTGGAATTTGTTGGGAGGAGGAGAGGGTTGTCTGTGTACATGAGGCAGTTGTAACATTGCCTCAAGATTCCCAGATTCACCAGCTGGACCGGAGAGGAGATTGACAATTGACCTTTGGACATGCTAGAATAGTATTGGGAATTCCTTTATAATTGAAAAAAAGGGCCAATGGGGAACAAGGTACTCATGGGGAGTTTGTGAAAGACTAGTTATATACAATATATACACAAGAAGTCACTACATCATCAAGTAAAGTATGAGAATTCTTATGTTCATTTGGTCTCATAAGGGATAGTGAAAAAGGGGAAAGTCTATATGGAAAGTAAAAATAAAAATGTAACCATTTATTTGTATGTTTAGGGAAAATATCTAGTTACACGTACACTAAGAAAAGGGAGAAGATGCAAGAAAGACTGGTTATACTACATTCATTTCTTATTTAAAGGTTAGCTTTTCATGACAATTTGTAGGCAAATTTTATTTGTCAAGAATTATATCTAGTAAGTAACCCCAATATTTTTGGTAATAGTGTTTGTTTTTTTGTTTTTTAATACATTAATTTGTGAGATGACATGTATTTGATAGCAAGATTGCTAAAATTGTCTCATGTAATTGGTGACATGACATTACAATTCATTGTAATAAAGAATTTAATAAGGGCACACATCGTAATAAAGACATGTTTTAATATTTTTGGGAGTTGATTGATATTAATGCGCAATATAGCTGTCTCCCACGTAAGGGGTTGATTTTTCATATCCCATCTTCTCTAATCTTACTCTCAAGGAACACCATAAGTTGTATATCTTAGTACAGTTCCACATGACATGTGAAATATCAGCTGTTTGATCCGGACAATGGGGACATATAGGTGAAAAGTTAGGACTGAATTTATTTAATTTAGATAAGTTATAATATAGATTATTTACCATAATTTGTGTATGTAACAGCTTCTTGAAATGAATGAATTTGATTGTATTTTCAATGGCTAGTTTCTTATTTTCTTCAGTCAGTGATTGATTTTTCATTTGCCAATAGTTTGAAAATAATAAAGAATTCTGATGTTTTGCACTCATTACAATTTTATAAGTCCTAGAAATTGTTTTCCCTTTACTCGCAAGATTTTCAAGTATTAATTTAACTAAATCTATTTTCTATAAGTCAGTGTATATTTGTGAGAATTTAGCATTTATAAGATGATGAAGTTAGTTAAGGATAATACTATATTTCATAGGAAGTTTGAGTTCAAGTCTCATTTGCCCCGTGTTAGAGTCTTTCCATTGGTATATATCCCATATTGTGTAGTCTTTTATCAGGCGGTAGTTTGTTAGATTTACTGGTTTATTATTTATTAGTAGATTAGGATTTAGGTGTAACGGTTGTATAAGGGCAAATGTGTCAGCTAATTGCAATGATTTAAATAGTTTCTGTGTTGTAAGAATCATGTTTTTAATTAATGGGTGCAAATTCTTCATGTATATGCTAGCCTGGTTTAAATTCAAGAATGGTAAGGATTTGATATTACAGCCAAGGGATTTCAACTGTTCATACCAGATTTTGGTCCACTGGGGTGTCCAAGTATTTATATATTGAGTCATAGTTTATTATTTGTATAAGTCTGTATACAGTAATTACACTATAGTAAAGCTTAAAATCAGGTAACCCCAATCCCCCCTTATCTTTGGCGAGTACAAGTTTTGCATATTTAATTCTGGTAGATTTGGGATACCATAAGAATCTTGATATAGCTTTTTCCATGGGCATACAGCTGTATTGTTTCTGCATGTTGTTGCAATTGAAGTTAGACATCATAAAAGTAGTTTTGCAAAGAGATTGATACATAGAGTTGTCACAAGGTAACTTGGGCACTATAATACTATATTAGCTCTGAACAGATCTTTATTGGTACAGATTGTTTTGCACAGGGTTTTGCAACTAAAGTGTTGTCACAAGGTGATGACATCATAATGCAGTACTACGGCATACGACTTTGTATTGGCAAAACAACTTGTGTAGAAACAGTCATACTTGAGTACAAACTAGGCAATATCATCAAATCTCTCTCAGATACTCATTCATTACTGCTGAAACAAACCCTTATAAACAAGAAGTGCACAGAAAAAGGACTAATTTTAAATGTGAAAAAGTGTAGTATTAACACATTTGGTAAACAGTTTTCTCCAACAATGTACACTATAGTCCTAAAGTCCTTAAGCAACCAGGAAAGCAGCATTGTCAGATGTACAACAGGTGGTACAGTCACCTTTGGTGTTGGAAAAACAGAGGGCTGTGGGTTCTATTCTCACTCCACATGACTGGATTGCTGACACTATATTCTCCAAATGATTCCTAGCTGTTTGCTTGGGTACCTATACATTTACTCTGGGACTGACTTGTTTTGTTCATCTTGGTAAGGGGAAGGCACAGTATGAGGGTTGATATTGACAAGGAATGAATGGTCTTATGATTCAGTTGCCTTGTATTTCCTCTTAGCCTATAATTGCAACATAATACTAGCGCTGCACAGGGCTGTGTTGTTACAGAGTGTTGTCACAAAGGGACTGAAATCACAATATAGTACTAGATCTGTACAGGACTGTGTTGTTACAGAGTGTTGTAACAGAGTGAAATATAATGCAGTGCAAGTTCAATGTAGTCCATTGTCGTTTTAGAGTATTGTCATATGACTAAAATCATAACCTAGTACTAAATCTGCACAGGGTTTTGTTGCTACAGTGTGTTGTCACAAAGGGACTGACATCACAATGCAGTGCCAGGTCTACACACGGCTTTGATATTTTAGACAGTAAACGCAAATAAAACAGTACTTCTGCACAGAGCTTTACTGTTACAGAATGTTGCCACAAAGTGATTGACATCATAATGCAGATACATTCCGATAGGGATTTGTTGTTTCAGAAGTTGTGACAAAGTAACATCATCATTCAGTATGAGTTCTATACAGAGCTTAGTTGTTTCAGAGGTTAGTACAAAGTGAGTTAGAAGCCATAATACAATACTAGTTCGACACAGTACTGTATTCTTACAGACTATCTTCACATATTTGTCTTAGACATCATAATGTAATATTAGTTCTGCACAGGCCCTTGCTGTTACAAAGTGTTGTAAAGTGACACACTTCATAATAAAGTACAAGTTCTGCACACAGCTTTGTTTTTCTGAGTGTTGTCAAAAACTGACTGACATCATGCTGCAACACTAGTTCTCCACAGGGTTTTGTTGTTACATAGCATTGTCACAAATGGGTGTACACTTTATAATTCCATTAGTAGTTTTCCCCAGCATTTTGTTGTTACAAAGTGTTGTCACAAAATTAATTAGACTTCTTCATGTAGTACTAGTTCTGTGCGTGGTTTTGTTGTCACAGAGTTTGTCTCCGTGTGAATGATATCACAGTACAAGTTTTTCTCAAGGCTTATTTTTTTTTCAAAATGAATGTTGTCACAAAGTGACTGCCATCATAACAGTGGTACTATTTCTGCATGGAGTTTTGTTGTTACAGAATGTTGTCATCAAGTGATTGTCTTCATAATAACATTTGTCACAAAGTGACTGATGTCATAATAAAGCACTTATTCTTCACAGAACTCGGGTGATACACAATGCTTTCACAAAGTGATTTAAACATCATAATGCAGATGTGGATAGGACTTTGTTTTTACAGAATGCTCTAGCATATTAACTGACATTATGATGCATTACCAGGTCTGCACAGGGCATGCTTGTTTATCACAAAGTAACATAGACATGACATCAAAAATGCAATAGTAGTTCTGCAGAGTTTGTTGTGATGGAGGGTGTCTCAGAGTGATTTACACATCATAATGCAGCATTCATTGGGTTTTGTTGCTACAGAGTGGTGTCACAAAGTGACCATTAATTTAAAGCAGTTCTAGTTCTACAGAAGGCTTGGTTGTTACAGAGATTTTTCATGAAGTGGCATAGTTATCAGAATGTTTTTAGCTCTGAATAGGCTTTTGTCAATACAGAGTATTGTAAGCATGTGACTGTTATTATAATGTAGCTGTAATTCTCTGCAAGGCTCTGTTGTTAGTGTATGCACAAAGTGATTGCCATCAAAATGCACTATTGGTTTTGCACTGGGGCATGATTTTATTTTTTAGAGCTTTGACAAAAAGTGACTGAAACAATAATGCAGTACTAATGCTGAACAGGACATTATTGTTACAGATTGTTGGCACAGAAAGACTTACACATCCTGCACGAGTAACTTAGACATCATAATACAATCTTAGTTTAGCAAGGGGATTGTTGTTACAGAGTGTTGTCACAAATTGACTCAGACTTCATAATCACAGAGTCCATCCATCCATCCACAACCCCTTTTTCCCATTTTTGCATCAGTCCAATGATGTAGCTATAATATAGTCTGAGTTCTGCACAGGGCTTTGTTCCTATAGTCTTATCACAAAGGGACTGACTTCATAATGCAGTTCTAATTATGATAATGCCATATTTGGTACACAATTCCCTCCCCCAATGTATAGTATATCCAGTAGCAGATTACAACATTATAATATGGCCAGAGGTTTTGGTACCTGGACCATATTTCCACTACTTTGATTAGCATGAAGAAAAATTAGTCAGAAAAAAATCTGTTTACCACAATCTAATATATAAAAACACATCCTCCAGAACAAAATAAGTTATCATCACTGTCTGGGTTCTTCTAATCAGAGAACTGAGAATACCTCAACTTTCTGTATGTATCCTTCTAGACATATTAAACAACTGGAAAGGCTCCTGGGGCTCTAAAATAAGTTCTTGAGCTAACAGCAAATGATTAAAGTACTATCCATTTTATATTTGTATAAGTACTATTGTTTCATGTTGTCACAAAGTGACTTAGGGTCATGGTCAAAATGGTTAACTGAGAGTAGCAACTGATTAAAGCTCTGTGACTGAAAACTTTTCTCGGACAGAAAATATAATCAAAAAATAAAATTTGGAGATACTTGTTAGCTAATTTTATTCACTAATAGTCAGATGACAGATTTATAGCTTCAAGTTATTCAAAAACTGTAATTTTCCTGTTAGAATTTCAACTTATTGGTTAAGAGAGGAGACTTCAACATGAGCCATTCAAGAAATGATACTCAGGATTCTTCTATTAAAAAACTCCCAGTCACTAATATCTAATGTGACGGACCCACACTAGCCCAGTAATCAAGGAGCCTTACTCCTCACCACTGGCAACAGTGAGGGATGTACTCACTGGGAGGATTACAAGTACACACACAGTAAAGTGCAATTTCCCTTATGAGCACACAGAGATCACAATCAATCTGGGGCTGGTTTCTCCTTTTTTCTCCAGATCTCCTTGCTTGCTTCCTTTTCCACCTTCCCAGGCAAGGTGAATCTTAGCCAAAGGAATTTGGAATGGGGTCTCTCCTAAAGCTCTAACTGGAGTAGACTGCCCAAGCAAGTAATGCTCCTCTGTAACCATTCCAGGCTTCAAAATGGTTAGGTCAGAGGTTGTGTCTCTCTTAGTGGCCTCTTTCCCGTCCACTAAGATAGGATATAACCTCTTGTGGTAGTTTGGTACCCTTGTTGTCTCCAGACAACTCACTGCTGGCATTCTGCGAGTCCCACTTACTGTCTCTCCCATATTTTGTTCCCCATCTTGCCTCCCTGGACATCTATATGCTACATGGCCTCATTGGTTGCATTTAAAACATTTAACTCTTAGTCCTGTGGCAAGTGGCTTCCCTTGTTACTGTTGGACTCTGGTGGGGCAGTCTGGGCTGCCCACCATATGTTTCCTTAGACCCATGAGCAGCACTGGGTATCCCTTTCCTGTGCAGTGATCCCCTGCTTGCTAGGTATAGGTCTCCCTTTTTCCCCAACTCCTCTGCTGTATTACATTCTCTATCTGCTAACCAGATTCTCATGTCCTCAGACAAAATGCTAAAGGCTTGCTCCCTTACCAAAAGGTCTGCCAGCCCTTCAAAAGTGGTGACCTGACATCCATTCACCACCTATGAAAATAAATGCTTAGTTCAGCAATGTATATACACACCCTTCCATCTGCCTTGTGTCTATGCTCATGAAACGTTTTCCTATAAACTTCAGGTATTAACTTAAAGCATTTTAACAAACAATTTCTTACTGTACTATAATTTAAGCAATTGATATCCATTTAGAAATAGCAGTTGCAGCTTTACCATGGAGCAATGGGGTCAGGAACTGTACCCAGACCCCTTGGTCAACATTATACTGTTTATATACCCTTTCAAACATATGAATGAAACTATCAAAATTATCCCCATCTCTAAATTGTGGAAGAAATATACTGACCTTTGTTCCTTCTGGGGTTCAGTTACTCCCTTCCCCATTACCTCCATGACCCTGGCAAAGAGTCAGCATCTCCTTTTCATGTTGACTCTGCCTTTCATTCTCTTCAGCTTCCAGATGTCACAGTTTCTCATCTTCCTCAGCCTCCAGATGTCTCAGTTTCTCATTTTCTTCAGCCTCCAGGCATCTCAGTCTCTCTGCTGCTTCTATTTCCAAATGTTTGACCTCCAGTTCAAGGCTTTTTAACTCCAGATTGATTTTTAAGTCCTCTATGGAAAGGTTGAACTGTCCATTTTCTGAGAATTGTACATTCCTAAGGCCAGTCTGATTGTTCTCCTGATTGCTGGTCTGTGATGTAGCTGTGCCCAAGGTTGCAATCATTTCTGCTTTAGTCAATTTGGCATGCACCATTCCTTTAGCCTGGCACATCTCAACCAACTGGCTCCTTGTCAGCTTGCCATACCCCTCTGCTGACATGTTTGCCTACTTTCCCTGACTAACTAAGCTAACAAAAAAAAAAAAAGAAAAAGCAATTGTGATATGAAACTCTGAATATTCAGTGCGTGGCTGATTGAGAGTACAAACAACTTCCTTACTGACCACTGTTTACAGGCTACAGTTATTCAGTATCCATACTACTGAATCCTAATATATGGATACTCACCACTACAAGCCAATTAATATGTTATGTGGATATTCCACCACTGCCCGTCAATTAATATGTGATGCCCCTACACTGGCCCAGTAATCAAGGAGCCTTAATTCTCACCACTGACAGCAGTGGAAGATGTACACACTGGGGGTATGACAAGTACATACACAGTAAAGTGAAATTTCCCTTAAGAGCACACAGAGACCACAGTCAGTCTGGGTCTGGTTTCTCCCTCTTTCTCCAGATCCCCAATAAGACTCCCCAGTGGCACAGCTATGGAGTTGAAATCATAGCCAGGGTTCCAAGTGAAGTCCTCTAACACTCTGTCTGTCCAACCAGTGCTTCCTGTCGCTGCCCAAGTAGCTGACACACACACTCACACACACACACACACACACACACACACACACACACACACACACACACACACACACACACACACACACACACACACACACACACACACACACACACCTGGGATAGGCTGGCACAGTTTTACTAGCTATGCCCCTTTCTTCCCAGACTATAAGGCAGTTACCACTGCCAATAGAACCCCTTATCAGCTACTTTAAGGCCCTTAACAAAGGGTGTCCAATCCTACTGTGTAATGTTACTATTAATCCAAAGGGTAGTTTGACCAAGCTCCAGGCTATTAAGAGTGGCCTGTACAGTGTCACCAAATAGATATGCAAGCCCCCCAAGTACTTACACATCTCTAGACAGAACAGCCACAGTTGAAAGGTTTAAATATATGTAATAATAAATAATTAAAGAACAAGACAATATTCAGTAAGTAATCAGTTATATCAGAGTAAAAAATCACAGGGAAATTTTAAAACACCATTGCAGGACAGTCTCAAATAAATAAAGAAAACATCTAAACTATCCTTTACTATATTCCTATCTGAATCTAAAAGAGTTACTATGCCCTAGAAACTTACTTATAGAACAACAAGCAGGCTGAAGTGGTGAGTGGATGTTCTTGTTAGGTCAAAGACAAAATACAAAATGCACAGTCACTCTCTCACAGAGTTCTTAAATTAATATCTCAAATATTGCTTCTGGGATGCTTGCAGCATGACATCACCTTTTGTTACCTGACTTTAGTTCCCAAGCTAAACCCCTATTGTTAGAAATTAACAGAATTTAGCATCTCCCTGTGAAAACACATAGCCTTCAGATGTTTGCAACT
The DNA here is from genome assembly GCF_019279795.1 of Protopterus annectens. Taxonomy (NCBI): domain Eukaryota; kingdom Metazoa; phylum Chordata; order Ceratodontiformes; family Protopteridae; genus Protopterus; species Protopterus annectens. Next base: position 124,340,008 of record NC_056740.1, read on the forward strand.
GCTAGGAGACATAAAACAATAAAACACAACACAATGCAAAAGGTTCCCAAGTTGAAGACATCCTGTCTTCTTGCTGCATTGAAACTAACTTTTATGATGCAATAATAAAACAATTTAATTTTAGCTATTTTCTTAAAGATTTGCAAGTTGGCTCAAAGACAGGACTTGCTTGTCTCAGGACTTTATTTTCTGTGCTTAGAGCTATCCAGACCTTGCTGTGGCAGAGGGAAGTCCTACTGCCTATCAGTGGGACTGCCTGTCTGGTGTTGGAGGAGTGGTTTCCAGCTCTGAAGTTGTAATTTTGTTGGCCTTTTTGGGATGATTTCTGTCCCTTTCAACTTTCTGGCTTAAAACGGGTGTGTTTGCACATTTTTCACATTGTGCAGCACTACAAGGCTACAGTTAAACTATTACAGGTGCCAGAAAGTCTGCTCTTCAAATGTTCCCTTAAAACTAGCTGGTTTCTCAGTAGTAGCACTAACATCTGAACCCTTGTGACTAGCACTTGCTCTAGAACCTGCTGTAAAGCACTAGGAAGCCTGAAACTGATACAAGCACTCAGCTCTCCTTGTCAACAAGGAGAAATTAATCATAGGCACTAAACAGCCTACAATTGCAAAGTACCTTGCAAAGGTAAGGGAAAACAGCTCTTAAACCTAACAAAAAAGAACCTAAACAGGCATGTCCAAGGGTCAGCTTCCGGTGGTTTCTCCTGTCCACCTGGTGAATCTGGGCATACTGGGGCAATGCGGAAACTGCCTCATGTACACAGACAATCCTCTCCTCCTACCACCCAACACTACAACCTGCGAGAGATGCACTTACATAGCCAAACTGGAAGCAAAGCTCTCTCCGGTCAAGACTGTGCTAGACAGTCAAGAGGAAAAGGCTAAAACCTGCATTACACCTCTAGCAACTCATAGCCCTTCAAAACCCACACCATCAACTCCCACACATAGCAACACTAAACCCACATATGTGGAGGCCCTTAACATTAACCTGCCCAAGCAACAAGGACCTCCGAAGCCAAAACACAAACAAACACCAGTCACAACCAAAGTGACACATAGCTCATAACACCAGTGTGCCAACCAACAACAGCCCCTAAGGCAAGACAATGTACCCAACACTTTAGTCATAGGTGACTCTAAAGTCAGGCACACTGATGTCCCACTCACCAGGCTGAACAAGGAGAAAATTACAGTCAGCTGCCTGTCAGGTGTCAGGATTTATCACATAACGCATGCACTCAAGTCACTCCACAACAAGTACAACTATGACTCTGTCATTGTCCATGTTGGAGTAAATGACTTGAGATGTACCTCCCTGGACTACATGAAAAGAGACATGGAAGAGCTATTGGATCATGTGACCCAGGCAGGTATGACCCTAGCCCTGAGTAGCATCCTGCCTTTACCCAGAATTATACCACAGTATAAGGACAAAATGATTGACTTCAACAATTGGCTAAGCTTCTGGTGTCATTCAAAGGGGATCCAGTATTTGTCTGCCTGGGAAGACATGATCGACAAACCACAATGCTTTGCCATAGATGGTCTGCACCTGTCACCCCTGAGATTCAGGTTACTGGCTAAAGCTCTTGCCACCACTATAGTGCCTTTTTTAGGCAAGGTTCAAAGGATAAAACCACCACCATAACAGATACAAGCATGCAAAATCTGAAGGCAATGCTACTCAATGCTAGAAGTCTAAACCTCAAAATGCACTCTCTCGAGGCACTCCTAAAAATGGAGAACATCGATATCTGTGCAGTGACTGAGACCTGGTTCAAGGCTCCAGAGAGCACTCCTGCAATACCAGGCTACAATTCTTACAACACTTTTCGGCCACAAAACCAAGACCAAAACACTAAAGGTGGAGGAGTGTCCATATTCACCAAGGATATTCACACCTCCAGGCTAGTTGCCCAACACAATGCATCTGAAATTATCCAGGTGCAACTAACACTAGGTAAGACTGCAATCCAAATTGTAGCTTGCTACAGATCCTCCACCATGCCCCAAGATTCTCACTACACCTTTCTAAACATACTGAAAAATATTAAGATAGAACCAAACCCCCTAATACTGGGTGATTTCAACTACCCTGCCATTAATTGGGAAAACTACTCAGGTACCAACTCTTTTTCCCAATGGTTCTTGGAATTCATAAATTCCAATGCCCTGGATCAACTAATCCATTGTCCCACCAGGGGCTTCAATATCCTAGACCTGGTCATTACCAACATGGGAGATAGATGCTCCATACCAGTGGTCACCCCCTCATTGGTCAGGTCTGACCATAAGCAAATCACCCTTGACACCCACATCCCACCCCCCCACCACCCCAGTAAGGAAACCTCCTTAAAAAACTTCTCCAAAGCCAACTTCATGCTACTGAAGTCAGAAGTGACAAACTTCACAACACCCACGCAGACGGGATCTGGAAGTTCGACTGCAGAATCCTACACTAAGGCACTGTACGAGCACATCCACTCGTGCATGAATCGTGCCATCCCAAATAGAACCAAGATGCTCTTCTCCAAAAAAAGAAAGACAAATCTGGTGGTCCCCTGCTATAAACAAACTATACAACAGAAGGAAGAAACTGTTGCAGAAAAGAGGAAAATCCCAGGATGCAAAAAAACTCCCTCACCAGCCTCAGTAAGAAGCTGGGATCCCTCATAAAATCCTCAAAAGCTAGTTACAAAAATAAAATTGCCAAAGATTCCAAAGACAACCACAAGGCATTCTATAGTTATGTCAAGAACCTAAATGGCAATGCTCAGATCTGCTCTGAACTACAGCAGAATGGGATTAAATATACTGATCTTAAGGATATTGCCAATATCCTGGCAGACTGATTTAGTGCCAACTTCACTCCCCTCTCACCCCCTAAAGGGCCCATCTCAATACCAAAAGATTGCCAAATTCCGATATTCACAGCCACACGGAACACATTATCATGGAACTTATAAACAAAGACATTGGTAACCTCCAGACACTGGACCCCACCCAGTTTGGGTTTGTGAAGGGGCAATCTTGTCTCCTGAATCTGATTGACTTCTTCGAGTCAGTCTCCAGAGCTATGGACGAGGGTAAGGAGGTCCACACAGCCTATCTGGACCTCGCCAAGGCCTTCGACACCATCCCCCACTCTGGAATCATAGATAAACTTACTAAGCTGGGCATAAATCCCTACATCACTCGATGGGTTGCCAACTGGCTTACTGACAGAACCCAGACCGTAAAAGTAGCTGACTCCAAATCCAGCTCCAGACAAGTGACAAGTGGAGTTCCTCAGGGTTCAGTCCTGGGACCACTCTTATTTGGCATCTACTTCTCTGAAGTACAGAACAACACTAAGGGACTCTGACTACAAACTGGAAGCCATTATTGAATCCCCAAATGATGTGGATATTCTACAAAAGGGCCTTACAGAAACAGATGCCTGGTGCCAGAGCCATGGGCTCAAGCTTAATGCCAAGAAATGCATAGTCATCCCCTTTGGAAAAAAAAACATGTACCCATGAACTACCATATAGGTGGCAGGACACTAAACATCGAAAGTGTGATGACAGACTTAGGGACACAAGTGGGCAGTGGTCTCACTTTCGATAACCACATCGCCACAACAGTCAGGAAATCCTTCTATGTGGCACACCCCATCACTAAGGGCTTTTCATCCAGAAAAAAGGAGGTCATTGTCCCAGTGTACTCATCCCTCATTAGACCCATTATAGAGTACAATGCCCCATTTGGTATGTACCTCACAAGACATCTGCAACAGCTGGAAAGGCCACAGAAATACCTCACTAAAAGAATCACAGGCCTAAAGCAGATGCCATATGCTGACCATCTAAAAAAACTCCAGCTATACTCTGTGGCATATCGTCTACTCAAAGGCGATCTCTGCTTAACATACAAGGCCATGTCAAACCCTGAGCTGTTGGACATGCTCCACTTAAAGAAATCCCAATCCCTGAGAGCCACACGCTCCAGGGATCTAAACCTTATCATCACAATGAACAAAACATGCTGGAGGGATAGGTTACTGACCCAGAGACTCCCCATACTCTGGAATAGACTGCCCATACATGTCAAGCAGAGCACCTCATTGGCCCTCTTCAAAAGGAACCTTGATGATTGGATGGGAGATAGGAAATTCACCCCGGGGATCATGTCAGTCGCCCTGCTAGACAGGGGCCCAGAGAAGTAAATATTGTGGGAAAAAAATTCCAGGGAATTGTTATGGCTAGGCTTGCATAGGCCTTAGGGCCGATAGCCTAGTACCAACCTATGAACCTATGAATCTATGAGTTGTTAGAAATACAAGATGAACTACACAAGGCAAAGTTTGAACAACAAACAATAAAATTTGTATTGATGTTATTAAAAAAATAATGACAAAATATCGATCAGCTTTAATGCATATAGTGGAGATATATTTAGAAAAAATAAAATTTCACAGTTATGCAGTGACTTCAGAAAAACTATATTGATTAGTAAATAGAAGTAAGATGTTATGCAAAAGGACACAAATCAATAATATTTGAAATCTCACACTAATAAGCTTACTTCAGCCATAGAGGAAATGCTTAATATTTTTAAATAATTTCATGAGGATCTTAATAAAGGCAAAAATAATAACCATTATAATTACAAAATTGATAGATATTTGAAAAGAAATATTACTAGTAAGCTTGCTACCCTAATAGAAGTTAAGCTTTAAATAGGGAAAACAGTAAAGCTCCAGGCTTAGATGGTTTAAGTATGGAATTATATAGTCTGCTTCTGTTAAAAATTTTAGAATTACTGAGTAATGTTTACCGGATAATTCTAAATGACAAAATAATTCATCCCTCTTGGAAATTTTCTGTAATCTCACCTATACTTAAACAAGAAGAGGATAATAAGATAGATTCCTCTTATAGACCTATTTCAGTATTAAATATATGGTGGGAAACAGTAAAGCCAACATGGTGGCTTTCCACCATGTGTGAATTGGCAGCTCGATGCTCACATGAATGTGTAAACTTTTAAATTCAGCAAGCACTGTGTAGCGTCGTGCACCCCGTGTAAACAAGGTAAACACTGCTGCATGCTAATTACTGCATAAGCAGCTGAATTGCATGCTAATCAACAAAGGTAACATGTTGGAGCTATTCAACAAGCAATAAAGCAACCATGTAGACACCACGCTGATGTTCCCCCTGACTTCCAAAACTAGGAATACAGCCACAGAAAGTAGTCTACATGGACAGAATAAAAAGTTAAATATGTGAAATTTGTGCAGGACTGGCCTTAACATGTGACAGGAGGCTGGGTGCAACAAAAACAGAGTAGCAATAGCAACATACATCCTTTTTTATGCAATAACACAAATGCAGCTTTGCTCCACCCCAATTGAGAAGTACAGTTGTAAGTAATGCAGACAGATAAAAGTGCAAAAGTGTGTGCTAATTAAAAGAATTATAAAAAACATTAAGCAGACTATTCATAGTTACATGTCAGCATATGCAATATGTAGCTGGTGAACTGCAGCCATGTCATCTAAAAATCAGTACTTCTCTGTGTTCAACAAATAAACAGTTTGGCTCCCCTTCAGTTTCCCGAACTACATCGCTACCTTCTGGTGTAGATTCAGGGCTGTCAGCACAGTGAAGATGCAAATGAGGTCTGAATTCATTAGATTTGCTGAATCCCAAATCCTTGGCTCCACCTAGCAGATATAAACACCGTGCAGACATTACCTCAGTGTATGGATGGCAAATGTGAATGCTTACATGAGGTGGGTGTGTTAGGTTAGACTTATCAAGTGTGACATGTACATCTGTCAAGGTTGGAAATGCAAGTAAGCAGTGCATAATTCACAGGTTCTGTTTCATTAACATCCAAGCATTTGTGTGCAAATTGTGTTTTCTGTCATTTTTTATTATTCTATTATTTTTTGGCCATTGTTTGCATGATGTCGTGCTTAGTGCAATAATGGGCAATGGAGGAATGAATGGAAGGTTTGGCAGTGCTTATCTTGTTTTCATGGCATTGCACAATGGACAAAAGGGAGACCTTAAGAATCACTAGTATATATGGGAATGTCATATAATTATTCCAGTGACAGCATTGCTAACATCTGATAGTAATTAGTCTTTGGAATAATCCTGCTTCTTAAATGATTCTGTGGCAACAGGTGTTCATGTAGTGATACATTCCTTCTTGGGTCTAGATGGTACTGGGCTGGAATACACCTGCATCTATACTTTTAACTACTTTTGCTTTACTGTTGGTGTGTGATGTACAGCATCATGCAATAATGCATTAAAGAAAATAAATGAGGAAGACAGGACAGTAGTGAAATGGGGATGATAAAGTCTGACATTTAGTATTGAGTCTCTGGACTACACCTGGTACTTATCTGACTCTGTGGTGGCATATGTTAATGCAGTTAATGCAGTTATACATTCCTTTTTGGGGCCAGATGGTACTGGGTTTGAATACAACTGAATAACACCTTTAAGTACTTTCATATTACCGTTGCTGTGAGTTGGTATGTGATGCACACCATCGCATGATAATGCATTAAAGAAAAGAAATGGGAAAGATGGGACAGTGGTGAAATAGGGAACAAGCAGGGGGAAGAACAAATGCAAAGCAATACAGGAATGTGCAGGAGGGAGGTAATAAAGGACCATAGCTCTCCATTTCTTCAACAGTAAAAACTGATAATATATGCAGAATATTAGCTGAATTTAGACCGTCACCTCCAGAGAGAGCGGTAACCACAACACAGTCATGTTGTATAGCCAATTGCATTGAATCAAGTGTGACAAGAAGACATGTTTGTAAAATGGAGAGCTATCTGTAGGATGATTTTTGGAGAGGGACAGAAATGTTGGGCAAGGGATGTAGGTATGTCTGGGGCTGGTAAGTTGGTTAGGTGAGGAAGCACTTGCAGACAGACAAGACACACAAGACAAGACACAGGGATAGTGATAGACACAAGAGGTTGGTGGACACCATGGATGGGGGTGAGGGTGGGGACATCCAGGAGCCATGGATATCAAGCTGGTTGACAGTGAGAATCGAGTCCTCACACACAGGACTGGCATCACTGTAATCTCACTCTGCCACTGGTTGGAGTGCTTGAAATCTCCTTCTCCTACTGGTCCTACATAAAATGAGGGAGAGCAGTCCATCCATCCAATGTAGGTATATGCCAACAGTGTGGTGCATAACCCTACGCACTACCCCTGCCACTGTTCCCAGAGGGAACTACTGGCCTATCCTCCTGGACAGAACCTAAGGGGGCAGGTAGTGCAGGAGTAGCAGAGGTGGTGCTGCCAGGTTGGCTCCCAGACATGCTGGGCAATGGTTCCATGGCCAGGGGAGATGGGGATTAGAGAAAAAAGAGATAAGATTAGAACCTTCAAATTATTTGACTGCATTATCTTAACCTTTACTCTTAATACTACCAACCCCTAACAGACAACTTCTTACTTTTAAGACTACCAGCTCCTCACAGATGGACATTATTCTATAGATTGCAGCAAGTACTCCTTTACTTTTACATAGATTGCACATATACGTGTTCCAGTTATCCAGATTACAGCAGGACATGTGTGCCACTAGTATAGAGCTTTTACTTTAAAACTTTAAATTATATATAATTGAAGACTTAACAGTTATTGTATAGTTGGGAAGTGTGATATTTGAACCTGCCACCTCTCACTAAAGTCTAATATTGTACTCTTGGTTTGTGCTACAGTCTAATGCATGCATACTTGCTTTTACAGCTGAGATATGCATGCTCAATTTGATGCTACAATAACACTACTCTTCTGCTGGATACATACCACATACCTCCCTCATACTTACCAATCTAATGGCATGGTGCTAACACTGCACTCCCTCTCCATGGCAGCTGTGTAAAAAGCAGAACATTATACCATTATGAATACCAGTATTGCCTGTATTCAGCTTTTAAGCCTTACAAATACTCTCTGTAGTTGATATTTACACATCTGGGGGATGTCCTCCATCCTAAATTCCTTGATCCAAGCATCAAGTGTACCCTCTTCTTCCTCTGGAAGTTGTTGTAGTGCTGCCTACATTATTCACCAGTGTGGTGGATACTGGTGGCACTGGTCACAGCCTGAGCCAAATTTTCCCAAGCCTCTGACTTATACAGGGACCCAGAATAGCCCCCATGCAGCAACCTGGCACTATGGTGTTTCACTAGGAGTCCAACAAAAATGTTGGACTCCTGGACTTCTGAGTCCTAAATCTCACACACTCTCCAAGAACACCTGCCATGTCTATCACAGATTAAGAGCAATAGAGAATGATGGTTTCCCAACAATTCTAGTTATCTCATTTACTGGAAGTGTGCACACTACTTGAAATTATTAAGCACAGTGCACCATCACGCAAAGATGGTGCAGGATGGTAAGTGGTGCACAACAGTGGCAAGCAATGCAATTTCAAGGTTATTTCATGTACAGGCAGTTGTGTATGTGTGTTTGACAAATGTAAAGGTCATAGCAGTCCAGAAAGCAGAAATATATTTACAGGAATATAGTACACAGTATACCCACAGTCATACATTTGATAATAAATGTGATTATACATAGATACAAAATAAATAACTGACACAATATTAGTGTCTCAAACCTCATACATATAATTAATATCATATATACGATGTCAATTGTTATAAGTAAGAGTGACTATAATGGGAAGTGGAACAACAGTAAAAGTGTATGGTGCATGCTGTATTTGAACACAGGATCATGACCATGACAGTCTTACACTAATACCTGTTGCCACAAGAGAGTTGAAGCAATGGGTTCCCTTTAAATCAGCAAATGCTTAAAATAGTGAATACTGATTTATCAACCTTTTAAGAGCGAAACCTTAAAATCCCGAAGACACGGAACAACATTTTTTTCCCAGGGAAATAAATTGCTGGGCTGATTTCAGGACTTTGCCATTTCCTCCACTGTGGTACGGGTGCGATCTCAGAGTTGGAAATATTTAAGTAGGGGGAGTCGGTGAAGCCCCCCACTTTATTTTCTGTTTTGAAGGTTTTTTTTTTTTTTTTGTGGAATAGCGATTTTTTTCCCTGGGAAAAAAATCACTGTTCTGTGTCTTCAAGATTTTAAGGTTTCGTTCTTAATGGGTCGATAAATCAACGTTCGCTATTTTAAGCATTCACTGATTTACTAGAGACCCAAAGTAACAGCTGTTCATGTTTCAGTTCATTGCTCTAAACTGCAACATCACAACAGTAAAACAAAGTTGCACATGCTGTATTAGAACCCAGGATCACCTGTACTCTAGCCCTACACTTCTATCTGCTGCCACAGGCAATAGCATTGATTGAATGTATCCAGTCTCTGTTTTTGGCTATCTACTTTCTGGGTGGTCTCCTTATCCAGTAAAACAGGGAGAAATACTTTAAATTAAGAAAAGCAATCTATAATATACACAGTAGCAAATGTTAGTAAACATGAGATATTTTTACATACATTTCAACTCTCTACATACAGATTTCAACTCTCACTCCAATGCACCTTCAGAAAAAAGGATGGGTGCCTTATCCCTCTTTGTCACACAAACAGCTTTGCAGCAAAGAACTGAAGTTATTCTTCACACAGCCATCTGCAACAGAATGTGCACTGATATCAAACCATGAACTGTTATTTGTACATTTATTAAATTTATTGTATTTGCACATAGTTCACTTAGTGATCACACAACTGTTATGCTTATTATTTGCAAATATACAGCTCTGTCTTATCTTTCCATGTTTCTTGGTCATTCATCAGTTATCTGACCCGAACTCTGACACATGCAGTATGTAAGCCATTCTATCCCTGGGATTCATGAAGCTTGGCGCAAGAACGGAGTTAGCCTTGCACCGACCGTGTGGCGTACAGATGGCGCAGCAGCACCACATGCATATTAATAAAGGTGCACTGTCACAATGTCCACGTACATAAGAAATGTGCGCAAGTGCAGGGGGCGTGTCGAAGTGCTGCACGGAGGTGTGAACATGTTGGCTGCATACGCAACCTAAAATGCTGACTAGTACAGCCTGCCTCTAACAATAATCACTCCTGTCAGTGTACGTGGATACTGAAATGCATGCAAAGCATACAAGACAGTTTTGCAAACACTAAAATAAAAAGTAAACACAAAGGCACTTAGCTGAATATTGGGTCCCCGCTCCTTGAACAAATGACATTTAAAACCCCGTGCCCGTATTCCATTGTAGTGTTGACTGTTATACCAAGTGGAAGCAAAATGCAGAATGTTAGCACACCGCTGCCATTTGCTAAGCCTAGCCCAATGGTTAGGGTTACCACCTGTCCCACATTGTGAGGGACAGTCCCCCTCTAGGCAGTTGTGTCTATACCAAAACTATTATAGATGTTAAATGTCCTGCGATTGTAGGACATAATTATGCCCCATATTTTATGCAATAGTTCCATACGATACTTATTTCCGTATGTAAAATACCTAAATGTTACAAGAAACAGAACAAGCAACTAAACTGCTACAACAATAAGCTTTCAGTTAGGCAAAAAAGTAAAGTTCTATCCTTTGTACTGACCATGGGTATGTGTCGGCCTGTAAAATCTGATGTGTGTCCCAAAAATGTCCCACCTTGGCCATTTGAAAAGGTGGCAACCCTAGACGTAACCGGGTATGCAAGTGGGTATGCAAGCATGTATGTGCGATGGTAGGTGGCGGTGATTCAACAGTATGGGAAATGTAAATAAGCATATAGGTGCATATGCATACCTATATATATATATATATATATATATATATATATATATATATATATATATATATATATATATATATATATATATATATATATATATATATATATATGAATATGAAGAATGAACATGGTCACAATAGATATAGCACACCTCTGCATTCCCAACCACAGGTAGGATGCTAAAAGTGGAACTAAGTATGTCCCCGTGCTAAGTCTGACTTTCAAACAGGTACAGGGCAGTCCCAGTCAGTAGTCGGATGAGCCGAAAATTGGAAGACTAATTGAACACCTTGACCATGATATGAACATATGTCCCAGGACTATAAGCTTGGGACGTCTGAATATATTTGGAGTGAGCCAACATACAGGACGTATCTAAAGCAGTAGGGAATGGTGCATGTATAGTAGTGCAGTTTTCCCAACAGGAAAATGGATGCCTGCTGTGTTAGTGAAGTGTTGAGGCGTGTGTTCGGATAACTATGACCCATGGGTATACATATAAACGAAGCAGAACACCAATAGTGTAGTGGTTAGAGCATCCGACTATCAAACAGACGTTGACAGTTTGACTGCAGCACACACCATTTATGACGTGTAATCCGTATACGAAAATATCTTGCTAATTTTATGCTGTATAACAATATAATACCATTGAAATATGAACTGGGGTGACGTATTACACTAAGAATTTAGAAGTTTTTTGCGTGACATGAACCGGTGGTTAAACGGAAAACTGCAGCTGAAATGTGTTGTACTTGCGCTTTGTTCAATGGCCCTTGTTCTGCCCAGCAACACAATAAACCATGTCGGCCAGGCCCGACGCCAGGACCCTACACATCACAATCAATGTGATTTTCCACTAAGCCATAGCAGTTATACCTAACTTCAATGTTATCACAAACATAGCAGACAGCACAGTCATTCAACAGTATGATCAAAGTAATTAAATCATATAGATGTGTATGCATGCGTACATACACAGATATAGATATATATATATATATATATATATATATATATATATATATATATATATATATATATATATACATATATAGATATATATAGATATATATAAATACATAGGGTAACCACCTGTCCCACATTGCGAGGGATAGTCCCTCTTTGGGCAGTTGTGTCCTGTACAAATAATGTACAATGTCAGATGTCTGAGATTTAATGACAAAATACCGTATATTTATGTAATAGTTGCATAAAACAGTTATTCTGTATTTGAAACACCTAAATGTTATATGAAACAGAATAAGCAAATAAAATGCTACAAGAATAAGCTGTCATTTAGGCCAAAAAGTGAGGTTCTGTCCTTTGTACTGGCTGTGGGTATGTTCCAGCATGCAAAATCTGACATTTTTACCAATAATGTCCCACTTTGGGCATTTGAAAGGGTGGCAACCCTACACACACACACACACACACACACACACACACACATATATATATATATATATATATATATATATATATATAGATATACAGAACGG